>NW_007731171.1:13807-15788 GCF_000696425.1 Galeopterus variegatus
AGAGAATAAATAGAACATATTTTTAAACTACTGAAAATAAAAACAAATCATGCTAATTAATTTGTCATATATGAACTCACAGTAAGCAGTTCAGCTCTATTAGTTTCAACTGAATTAGAGCAGATTTTTAAATAAAATTTTTTAGAAATTCAGATCATTCTTACATTTAACATACATTTGCATTTAAATATCTTTTAACGTTGTTTCTAAATTATTTGTTATTCAGTGAGCAAAACTAATGGTTATTGCATTGAAGCTTTAATGAATAAAGGTTGGGAATATTTAATATAATTTCATGATAATAAATGTGAGAGTAGATTAATAATGAAAAAATGCAGAATGCGATCTTTCATTATAGCTGGAAGGTTAAGGAATTAGTTTTACAGACCATGAAATGGAAATAACTTCCCCACTATTTTATTAACCACTGCTTAAATCAGTATAATCAACTTTCTTATGCAGAGCATGTCTATTCTCTTATTTAATGGCACTAGATCAGCATTTCCATCAATTCATTAGGTTAATATAATTCAATAAATAATATCCAAGTAAAACTAGATCATATTAGGTGATTATTTCTTGATAAGATGCCTTATTTCATCTAGCAAATACATGAACAGTTCTGAAACCGAAATAATCGTGAATTTGTTAGTTACATTTTTTTCTAGTTAGACAGTTTATTAGTGTGCTGTTATCAATGCAGGGAACAACATTTACCAAGAAAATAAAGGGAATATTTAGAACATTGTAAGCTTCCCAAGTAGATTTTTTTTTTCCCACTGAATGGTGAGTTGTGGCTCAAAGTGTATTTTTTTCTATAAAAAATAAAATCTCACTGTACAAACACACTCAGATAATATACATAAACAACCCTCCACATTTTCAAAATATATTTTTACATAAATGCAAACAATGACTGGGAATCAATGTATAAACTTCTGTTTCACACAGTGTTAGTCTAGTTTTACCCTTAGCAATGTTCAGAGGTTCTAATCATTAAAAAGTTGCCTCAGCACTCTAGAAAATATTTGCAATTTGATGGATTTAAAGTCATGCTGTGGAAATGGGTGGATATATGTGTGGTGTAAGGAAGGGCCACCAAAATTTCTCCCTGCCTCTTTTCTGTGATTTGATTCAGTTGAATACACTTGGCAAACAAAACAAAACTAAACAGAACAAACAAAAATATACAGCATTTTATTCCGAAGCCAAAGAAAACGGTAGTGGGCTTAGTGACACCATTGCTCATTGCTGTATTCTCTCATCGTCCTAGAAAGAAGATCTAATTCCAAGCTGTTCTCTTTGTAGATGAATGTAACTAATGGTAGATCTAATGTTCAATATTCTTTTTGGAAGTAGACTTAGTGTTGCTAAACCCCATCGTCATTTGATTTTACTACAGATTAATTCAAAAGCTGTCTTTCAAAGTTTCAAAGCTTCATATGGAAATGCAAGAGGTATGGTCTCACTTCTGACCTCAAATCTCTGTTTTTTGTATGTTTTTTCATGTGCCTCAATTCCATTCAAGAGCTCAGGACAAGCTTTCCACAGTTACCTGTTGTGTGTGTTTTTTCATGTGCCTCAATTCCATTCAAGAGCTCAGGACAAGCTTTCCACAGTTACCTGTCTTCAAGAAGTGACTACAAACTTACTATTGCATGTTTTTGCAGAAGACTCTGGCTTAAATACATTTTAGCTTTTAAAGTCTAGGAGACTTATACAACCCTTCACACTTCATATGATTTATTTTCCAAAGCAAAATAATATACAAAATTCTGTGGGAATCCTACTAAGGGAGATAACCAACAGAAATCATCCATTGTGCTACATTTTAGTTTTATTCTTATATTATTTTGGACACCATTGCCTAGCATTTCTCCATGTTCATATAATTAGTAAAAAATGATTTGTTAATAAATTAGATGCTTTCTATAGCGATTATATATGTTGTTATTTAATAGTATGCATTTCACTGCAAGTC
>NW_007731171.1:16193-17665 GCF_000696425.1 Galeopterus variegatus
ACATTGTCTGGACTTAGAATTTTGCTTCACATTATACTAACTTGTAACCTTATATAGATTTCAGTTCCCTGTTACATAGGATGAAGAAAAGAATAATACCTAAATAAAAGATTTTTAAGAATTAAATGAGTAATTCTTATTAAATGATTAGTGCAATGCTATCTATAAGTATTTAATGTCTGTTAATTTGCCTTCACGTATGTCAATGCATGTTAAATCATTTTCCTCCCCTATTTACCAAATTCCTTAGTCTTTCAATAACCAGCTGCACATCACCCTATAATTAAAATCACAAACATTTCCTATACTAATATATTGCATTTAACAAATGACTAAAATGAAATTTTGTGTAATTTGATGATTAAGAAAATCATTAAAAGAAATCTTTAAAGTATTGTAAGGATGGGAACAAAAAGGCAATGAATAGTGTTTATTTTTAAATGTTAACAAGAGTTTCACATATATTAAGTTGCTTTTAGCCTTATTGAATTACCGTTTTTAGATATTAAAAACTTGGCTATGATCTGCATGGTCACCTACAGAGACAGATGGACCCTGTCCAAAGTTTGGTTGGATGTTGAGACTGAAGACGCCACACACACATGAAAAAGGTATGAAAAGGTTTATCATTCTTGAAACTAATCCCTGGGCAGAACTGGTAGGTCTCTCATGGGCTAGAGAGAGAAACAAAAGGAGAGTGGCCTGGGTTTTATTGTGGTGAGGGCAGAGAGTTTGCTCCTGGGGAAGAGGGAATATTCATGCTTTCTGACCAGCTCGTCCAGTTAAAGCTCAAAGGGATGAGAGAAGGGTGAGGCTTAAAAGCTCTCAGCAGAGAAATATTAATAAATGGAGTCATACTCCTTGTTACACTGTGGCATTAAATTTTAGTGTTAAAATTGACTTAGTTTCATCAACCAGAAACATAGAAACAGTTTCTTTCCATATTTTATTCAAAGATACATTTGGTTAAACTTTATTGGATGTATAATCCCCATTCAACTTATTTTAAAAGATATTTTTGTGACATATACATGAAGCCAAAAATATTCTTACCCTTTGTTAATTTTTATGTCATTTCTAGGCCCTAATCAAAACCCACATTATATTTTAGTTATTTCTGTTTATGTTTTATCTAAAGAATTCTAAAATGTTAAGAAAGGATTGAGTTCTGCATTGTACCAGTTTTTATTTCTCACATAACTTTGCATAATGCAAGCATTTATGTAGGATTTACAAAATTAATAAATCGATTAATCATTCACATATATAAGACCCTATCAATGAAGATATTTTTAAATTGGCATAGCAGCCTGAAGAAAAATTATAGTTTGAAGTATTAAAATCAATTTTGGTTAAAATAATTACTTTTATTATTATACTAACCCTATATTTTATAGAAAAAGGCACTCATATATCTTCTATAAAAAATACATTTTGGGGGCTGGCCCAGTGGCGCACTGCTACAGTGCGCC
>NW_007731171.1:18932-19988 GCF_000696425.1 Galeopterus variegatus
GAAAAAAGACAAAAAGGAAAAAAAGAAAATACATTTTGAAGCTAACACATCACACAACAGAGCCATTTTTAACATTTGAAAGTAGTTATAAATGGAACATGCTCTGATAATTATAACTCTTAATTCAAATAAGTATATAGGAAGTTTACACTTGCCTCGGTTTCCGTTGCTGTCATATAAATGTTGTTCCAGACACTGTTGTAATTGATTATGAAATGATGTGAGCATACTGAATTTTCAAGTATATGAAAAGGCATTAAATGAATTGCTTAGAATAATATGCTCTGAAAAGTAGTATTGAATGAATACGATGAATACAAATAGAAAATATCAGATCTGAATATTTAATTTATCTCAAGAATATAATCATCAGAAAACATATATTCTTGTAATTTTATATATGTAAAGTTATTGCTTATTAGTATGAATCAGGATTACATACTGAATTTAGAATAATTTAAAATAAAAATGTTATTTATTAATAATAGCATTTTTAAAACATAAAAAATACTGACTAATGGTATATAATAGGAGTTACAAACTCAAATGCCTAATGCTTATGAGAAACAGGCAGTTAATGAAAGTTTTATAAGTATTTTTAAGAGAAATTTCTGGTGACCAAGGAGTTAAAATATGTTTTTCATACTAATAAAACTTCAGGGTTCCCAGAACAGCCAAAGCAGAAAGGATCAATTGAACACCAAAGAATATTTTTAGTTTAAAATGTAATGGAATTATAATATTAGGCAAAAATAAGTAAAAACCATTTGGGATGCATGTGGTTTGAATGATCTTATATTTGGTGGGGAAGAGGAACGAGGAAAACAGACAAAGTGCTTGATGTGTGATATGGGGCTCAAGACTATGCTCTGACGGAGAGATCAAGGGACTCCCGAGGTTGATGGTGGGTGCAGACACCAGCAGGAGAGCTCAGCAGGAGAGCTCAGCAGGAGGCACACAGGGCAATTGGTCTGTCCAGCTTGGGGCAGGTCAGCAGACTGAGCGAAAGATTTTTCTGGGAATACAAAATTGGTTCTATACTTTTTTTTTTTTTTT
>NW_007731171.1:20818-22025 GCF_000696425.1 Galeopterus variegatus
AGACTGAGCGAAAGATTTTTCTGGGAATACAAAATTGGTTCTATACTTTTTTTTTTTTTTTAATTCTCTAGAGAAAAGAATTAGAAAATTGACGTAGAATTTGGGGTGGAATTAATAATAGAAGACATAGTAAACCAAACAAAGAATCGCAGGGAAACCACAAATCATAGCATACATAATTATGGTTACATTGAAATTAAAAATCATGAGCTCCTTATTTGTAAGTGATATTCATAATACATACTACTGAAAACTGATTAATCTGAAGATTATATAACTGTTTAGAAATAATAAGAAATAAAAAATACTTACAAGACTATTTTCACAGAGATGAACTGCAAATCTGTAAAATTACTTGAGTGGAACATAAACATTAAAAAAAATGTTTAATCTTACTTGTTGATTCTTCAAGAAAATCCAAAGACAATGATATATAGATAAAATATCTTAATTTCTAATTGCTGGCAATAATACAGTGAATTTTGCTAAAGTTTTTAACACTATAGGAGCTAACAATATTCTGTCCAAATTAAAAAACAAAGAGTACAAGTCCGATGAGGCTTGCTATTTTGACCATATAGATTTAAATCTGTTTATATTTCATATAAACTATCATTAAATAATATCTTTTCTGAAAAAAAAGTTACATATTTTTACTGAAACTTGAAAAGCAATGAAACATATTTAAGTACAAAACATTTTCTTAGAGTTGTTCAGTTTTCCAGGACCCATACTCTTACCTTAGTATAAGAAAATAATGGGCTGAGAGCGGTCTCATGATGAGGCCACTGTAAAAGTAACTACAACTGCAGAAGGGAAAACTAGTTATTTTACTACTTCTTTGTATGGGCTTGTGTTTTTCTTCTGTCATTTAAAATTGATGACCTAAAATCTAGCAAAATTTCATTACCATATTCTTTTAGAAACTAAGATCATTGAATACAATTTTAGTTGTGTGAGGTGAGGCTTCTTTTTTAACTGGAAAAATTATTCATGTTTTTCTGTAAGCTTGAAAAGATCTTTTCAAATACTGACTTAAGTATGATCAATGAGAATTCAGCCAACAGTCCTTGTATTAAACAGTCTAGGTTATCATCAACATCCAGTTGAAGGAGGGTACATTGTTATAAATTTGAATGTAATTTTCCCTTTTTTATTTACATTTATTTTATTTTTAAACTCCTAAATATTCATGTTTTACCAAATT
>NW_007731171.1:22272-24723 GCF_000696425.1 Galeopterus variegatus
CCCTTTTTTATTTACATTTATTTTATTTTTAAACTCCTAAATATTCATGTTTTACCAAATTAAAAAAAAATACTATATCTAAATAGTGAGCATTTTTTTCAACATTTGGCAATTACTTGCTGCATGCCAAGAAGGTATGAGGCACTAATCTAGGCACATGGGATATTTTGATGAATAAAATAAATGAAAAATTGGTGCCCAGAGAGATCAAGCATTATAGTAGTAGACAGACTAAAAAATTAAATGATAAACAAATTACATATTACTTGCTGTGGAAAATATTTATTTTTAAAGAGGGGAAAAAGATAAAATGATTGTAGGTGTTTGCTATTTTTTTTTTTTCTCCTTTTTTGTCTTTTTCCATGTCCGGCAACGGATCGCAACCCTCAGTGTTGCGCCCGTACCGGACTGGGACCGGCAACAGGATCGCAACCCTCGGTGTTGCTCCCGCACCTCGCTCAGCCAGTGAGCGGGAACCGGTCTGTATGTGGGATCCGAACCCTTGGTGGGAGCACGCCACTGGGCCGGCCCGGTGTTTGCTATTTTAAATAGAGTGTGTAACACAGTCCTCAGATAGAAAGTAGCGTTTGAAACAGGACTTATGTATACTTGGAAAAGATTGTCCCTAGGAAAATGATTGTTCCGTCCAATGAGAAAGTGCAGGGCATTTCTGAGAAACAAGGAGCCCAGAATAACTGAAACAAAATAAGTTAAGAAAATAGAGAGCAAGATCAGAGAGAGAATGGTAACCTGATCTGATAGGTCCTCAAAGGTCATTGTGAGGACTGACTGTCACCGCAAAGGAACAGCTGATAAGTTTTGAACAGAGAAGTGAGATGCTCAGACTTACCTATTTAAAAAATTAAAAGGGGGGAGGGAGAGAAAAGAAAATAAATATACCCATTCTGTATTTTGTTTCAAAAACAGATGGTGGGGCACAGGCCATTGAGAACGAGCACGTAGAAGCACACTGCAACAATTCAGGTAAGAGTATTAGACCAGGATTACAGCAGGAGATATGAGGAAGTCATTGTATATCAAACAAACTTTGAAGGTACAGTCAATAGGATTTTCTAAAATATTAGATGGGGAAGAAACTAGAATGAAAAGAATGAAGGATGACTGCAAGGTTTATGGCCTGGACAATGAATAGAACTGTCATTAACTGAAGTGGGGCAAGTTGAGGGTGGAAGAGATTTAGGAGTGAAAACTAGTAGTTAAAATGTGAACATGTTACTTTTGAAATGTCTATTCAAGTAGAAATTTAGAATAGTTAATGGGGTACATTGCTTGGATTATTAAAAAGAGGGGAAGATGGGAAGCATAAATTTGGAAATTTTCAAACTGTATTTATATCTATGACTGTATCGATACCTACATCTACTACTTCAGTTGAAATACAGATACAGATATTTAGATTTAGGTAAGTGTAGTAACTGGGAGAATGGCTAAGATCACCAAGGGCCAGAATTTCAAGAAAAAAGAAAATAGAACAGGACTTTGACTACAAAATATGAGGTTAGAAAAAAAAGAAGGAACTAGCAAAGGAGACTGAGTAAAGTGAAAGAGTAACCAAAATAGAGAAGCGTCCTGGATGCCAACTGGGATACTTTTTGGCGGAGGTGAAAGGAATGTTCTGCATCAATCACTGGGTAAAGTGAAATGCTGTTGCTTCTTTTCTTGTTTGCTTGCTTGCTTTTATTTTTAATGCTTTTTTATGTTCTTTACTAAGTTTGATATTTAAGTCATTGAGATGTATTCAATTTGCCTGAGATCAGGATTGAATGCAGTATTACCCAGGTTGTGTATTCAAGTTTAAGTAATGTAGATAGGTTATTCACACTGAAATAAATTCAGATATAAATAGTGACATATATTATTGTGAAAAGTATTGAACATTCTAAACAAAACAATAAAATCAATTTTAATTATATATATAATAATGATAACTCTATTTAAATTTAATTCTATCTTAATTAATCTTAAATAATCAAAGCTAATTTGTTTTGTTTGGAAAGTAAGAACATATCAAGAAGAAATTATCCTCAACTTTTACCAAACCCACAACTCGTGAGAATCAGGTGTTGGAAACTAATATTACTGAATATATAGTGTGCATCTAGTGAAATAAAATTATCTAAACCCAATAGGGTTAATATTATTATATCTATTTTTCTGAAAAAGTTCAACAATTTCATTAGTTTTCTAGAATAGAAATAATAAAACCTGTTCCATCTGACTGTTAAATACATTTTTCCCACTATAGAAATTTCATAGATAATTGGATAATTTTGGGAAGTATTAGTGTTACACAGATCCAATAATTTCCTTAATTAAATTACACCCTCTGATTTATAGCAGATAAATCAGTTACATTAAATATGAAAACTATGTTCTTCTTATAGAGACTCCAGTATATCAGTCATTTCACAGACCAAGAAAAAGAACTTC
>NW_007731171.1:25164-35798 GCF_000696425.1 Galeopterus variegatus
ATGTTCTTCTTATAGAGACTCCAGTATATCAGTCATTTCACAGACCAAGAAAAAGAACTTCGAAATTAGCTTTATTATTTAATAGCCAGAAGAAAAATGGTAGTCAAATTAACATTTCTTAATAATCAAATTTAAAAAGGTAGTATGTCTTACTTTGTCTAGTATCAATAAGAGTCTGTCATAGCAACTGCAGGTCTACAGCTTGCAGGTTGCTTGGATTGTTGTGGTGCTGTGAGTATTTCAAGCATGGTAAGACCAGGCAAGCTATGAACCACCAACATCCCCATCTTTTGCTTCACATAATTTCTTTTTTTTTTTTTTTTTTAACTCACTACATGTACAGTCAAAATAGATCTCCTTAGGATTTGTTTACTTATTGCCACTTAGCCCGCTGGTGATTGTAGAATAAAGTGATTTTTAAGAGGCTTTACTAGATGCCTAATTCATTTTTTCTGATTACCTCAAGCTACTCTGTATTATCATCCTCAAGCATTTGTCTGATCCATGCTGGAAGAGCTCTAGCACTGAGGAAACTAATTACTTTCTATGGTAAAGCTAAAACTCTCTAAACTAATACTAAACAAAAAATTTTCTGTGTTCTGGGCAATTCCAAACAGGAAAAAAAAAATCAAATTGTCTAAAATCCAGTATGTTTTTTATCTTAGCATTGAATTAAATCTTTAATGTTCTAGCTTTGATGTTTTATTAAATCTTTAGTGTTTTATTGGTTATAACATTATTGAGTTACTATTAGTCTTCAAAAACTTTTTCAACATAGTAACATAGTAACACATAAGTACTTGTTTATAGTTTGCATTTTCTATTTAAAAAGTCTTCAATGTTAAATTTCTCTTGTATGAATTCCACCTAGGAACCACTGCAAGAATGGCATTTGTTCTGTAAATGATGAACAATTAAAGAAGAAGAAAAGGATAATTCTTGGCACAGAAAACGGATAACATGCAATCTTCCTGTGAAGTTTCCATATTTTTTTTTCTTTTTTTGTGGTTTGCTAATATATTTTGTAAAAATTTACTGTTAATTGAAACATATTGATTGTACATATTTATGAGGTACAAAGTTATATTTCAATATATATACACAATGAGTAGCAATCAAATCAGTGTAGTTAGCAAATTCATCATTACAATAATTTATAATTTCTTGTGATGAGAACATTTAACCTCTTCTCTTTAGCCATTTGAGAACCTATGATAAATTATTGTTTATTATAGTTGCCTAGTAGTATTATACACCACTAGAATCGTTTTTCCTATATAGCTGTAATTTTGTGTCAATTAGCCAACCTCTCACTGTCCATCTTTCTTCTCCCACTCTTTAGTAACCACAGTTCTACTCTCTACTTCTAAAAGTTTAACTTCTTTTTAGCTCTCATATATGAGTGAGAACATGCAGTATCTATCTTTCTGTCCCTGACTTATTTCACTTAATATAATGTCTTCCAGCCTTATCCATGTTGCCACAAATGATCAGATTTCATTCTTTTTCATGGCTGAGTAGAATTCCATTGTGTATGTCTACCACATCTTCTTTTTCCATTTATCTGTTGACAGATACCTAGATTTCCATATGCTGGCTATTGTAAATAGTGCTGCAATACAGAAATTTCCACCTTTTGGTTTAGGTTTTACACTCCAGGAAAAATCAAGGCAAGTTTTCTGCATGGCAATCACTGAAAGATTTGAAAATGATTATTATGCATGATTGACCCTCTGTCTTCTTTTTTCCCATGTCTTTAAGCGCCTATATACTGTTTTCTAGGCAAACCCAATCATTAGTAAACCATTACCTCCATTTAGGTTTCTTTTCTCTACATGGCTTTAGCTCTTTCAAGATTTCTTCAAATTCAATTACTTTGAATCTCTTCAATAAAACAATCAATTTGAAAAGCTCTCTAGTTTGTCAATACATACTGTAAATGTTACCCAGAGCTGAGCACATATTACATGAATTGTTTAATGATTGAGAAAAAAAATAAGACCTGTCATTTCTCATTTTGAAAACTATACTACTGATGAAAGAAGAGTGATTTAGATATGTTTGTCATCTACATAACATTCCTGATTCGTACTTTATTTCCTCTCAAATACAATTTACTGGTTGATCTCATAGTAAATAGTTGCAAAAAATTAGTTTATTATCCACAGCTATATATATATATAAATAAATAAATATATGTGTGTGTGTGTGTGTGTATATATATATATGTATATATATGTGTATATATATATATATATGTATATATATATATAAAATTTTAATATTTCAAATGTGTCTCTCATTCTACCGATGGGTAGATATCAGTGGTTGCACAAACATTTGTCCATATTTAAGTGACTGAGACCAAAAAACAACTATTTATAGATATAAAATTTTAATATTTCAAATGTGTCTCTCATTCTACCGATGGGTAGATATCAGTGGTTCCACAAACATTTGTCCATATTTAAGTGACTGAGACCAAAAAACAACTATTTATATTAAAGCTCCTTAATAGTTTCACCACATTCTAGTTTCAAATCTCATGCAGTAATTTCTTGGCTGCTTTTTCCCTGAGTAAATCATATTTTACACTTTAAGATGTAAAACATTTCTAAATGAGATGAGCACTGCCTCTAGTAATTAAATAAAATGAAATTAATCTTTATAAATACTCGTTTATTTCATAAAAATACAAAAATATAAATATACATTTATAAAAATATGAATGAATTAACACGAAGACATTCTTCAGCTAAATAAATATGGCAGTAATAATCATTCCTATTTCATTAGGGATATATCTTTTCCATATTAATTTACAAAGCAATTGCACAATGTTTAATTTAATAGTAAAGGTGACTGAAAGTCAGTTAAGAAAACATTTATAAAGTTCTTATACCTAAGAAAAGGCACAAAAAGCCTTTTAAGTATTTTTATTGATTATTGATGTGATATATTTTCCTTCCGAGATTGTTAGGCAAATAGGGTGAACTGGTTATTATTACTTTTTTTAAATCTATATCATTTGTATTCATTCACAGAAACTTACTGATTAAGCAAACCTTGACTAAGAAAACACCTACGTATTGTTTGTGATTTCGATTTTTGAAAAATTTCCTCCATGGAGGAGAATGCAGGCCACTCAATCTAGTAACAAAGACAGTATTTCCACTAATAGTGATCCAGTCATCCAATACTCTTAGTCTCGGTCACTGTCATCACCCCCATACATGTCAGCAAGTTTTTTAAAACGAGGCCCCCAGTCACTGAGGTAATCATAATCTTGGTTACAGTCAGCTGTGAGAGATTCTAAAGAACTGAGCGAATCTGCCACGGAATCATCCCCTTCGTAGGCATATGTTGCCAGTGAATCATAAGGAGGTGCGCTTGGATCTGAGTCATTTTCTTTTAATCTTCGATGGATAAAATCTTGTACATCAATATTTTCCCACAGAGGCACAGTTCTCCTTATCTGAAAAATAGTTTCTGGCATTACATCTCTTCTAAGTTTACTGTCTTCTCTTGCTTCTGGATTCCTTAATGTGCCGATGTCAAAAGCTTGGGTATCTTCTTCCCCACCGCCTTCGTCATTGTAGGTCACAATGTTATCCCGAACATCATCTTTAGATATTATCAGAGGTTCCTTTTTTCGTTGCCTCTTCAATGCTGTAAACAGCACAACTAAAACTATCAATAAAAAAATGAGAACTCGTCAGATTCTATGATTCAGGATTAAATTAAATATAGTAAACTTCAGAGTGTGAAGTCTGTAGTGCAAGAGATACTAAGATTGATTGGTAAAGTGTAATTGTTCTACAAATACAGAGTGCCTTGGGCCAATGATTGGATGTATTGTATTGATAAAGAAGCAGATATTACAGTGTCATTAATTTACTTTAAAGACTCACTCTTCTGTGAGCTTCTGGCATTGAAGAAGCTTTGTTCAATTATACTTATTGCATTTAGCCAACTGCAATTACCTGACACCTCACTCTTCCAAAATGCACATTTGTTACAAAATACAAACATACTAGAGCTCCAGTTGTTATTATCCCAAGAGATATTGTGCACCAATTGAATATTTTTTTAATGACTCAAGGGAATATATGCAAAACATTACTGATATATAAATGCATATATACTTAAATGTACATTATGTGAGTACACATAGCTACTGATATCAATCCTTCTCATATCTCGTGTCTGTTCAGATAAATTCCTTTACTAGCTTGGTTTACTGTCAAAAAAAAAAAATATACTTAAATGTACATTATGTGAGTACACATAGCTACTGATATCAATCCTTCTCATATCTTGTGTCTGTTCAGATAAATTCCTTTACTAGCTTGGTTTACTGTCAAAAAAAAAAACACAACACTGAAATATAACTCTAAAAGCTACGATATAAAATTATATATATATAAAAAAACACTGAAATATAACTCTAAAAGCTACGATATAAAATTATATATATATAAAAAAACACTGAAATATAACTTTAAAAGCTACAATATAAAATTCAAACTGAAACTAATCTCTAACTTGTACTCTTCTTACAAGACAACTCAGATATTGTATTGTTAATGAGGACTTCCTTGGCTTATACAGTGGCATCCAAGCTTTTGGGTTGAAATGTTAATTGTATTCTCTCTACTCGGTGTATGGTTTTATTGTTTACCTGTCTATGTTATAAAAGGTAACTGTGAACTTCCTCACTTATGGTATACTTTCTTATTTATTGTTATTGTGCTGGAAATTAAATTGTTATGCATATATTTGACAATGAACCTTTTTCTAATAAATACATGTTACAAGTTACAAAATACATTTGTAAAAAGATAGGAGAAAACACATGACTTCCAAAATATAAATTTTCCATTAAAAAGAGACCAACTCTATAATTTTATATGTAAGAAAAGTAAGACATAAATCAAGAAAATTTATCCAAAACACACTTAAACATTACTAGGGAGAAATAAAAACTAGGTTTTCTTACCTTAGAGCAGTTAAATGTTTTGCCAATATTATTTATGTTTCTTTGAAAATAAGAAATGTTGGCTCATCAACTATCATTTCTTTTCTCAAACTTTATATTAAGATTACACAAAGCAAATTCATTCACATTGACTACACTTCAGTATGACCATTGAAGTCCCTATGAATACACTAAATGCTACTTTCATATTGGCCAGCACACTTTTCTCAGCTCTTCCTATTGATAGAAATAATTTTTAAAACATATCATTAGAAGCATCTTCATTTAACCTCCACAGAGGAGGTTTTGGATGCTGAGTTATATTCAGAATCATTTTGGAGACATTTTAAAGCTGCAGTTTCCCCAAGCAAAGGATAAACATAAGATTAACCAAGTCCTACTTAGATCTGACATCCACGAAGCTGAAGCCATATATTACAAAAAGAGTGTTTTTTCTAAATTTAATGCTGAATGAATTACTTTACAAGTCCTCTACTCTTTATAAGTAGCAACTATATAGTAAAGTTATTTTAAGAGTTTCTCAGCTAATAAATATTTACTAATTCCCACAAATAAAACTTAGAACATGTTCTGAGATTTTTCTCTTCTGCCAGGTCAAAATTATCTCCTTCATTTCCCAGAATGAGATTATTTATCTAGGGTATGTGAATACAATTCAAATAGGCTAGAATAAGGGATAGAAAAAAAAGTGTATCATTATTTTCACTGCTCTTTAATTCAAATTTCCTATTTTTTTCCATTATGAATGCCAGCATAAACTATAGTGGCATATTATATTATATTATATTATATTATATTATATTATATTATATATTATTATATTATATTATATTATATTATATTATATTATATTATATTATATTATATTATATTATATTATATTATATTATATTATATTATATTATATTATATTATATTATATTATATTATATTATATTATATTATATTATATTATATTATATTATATTATATTATATTATATTATATTATATTATATTATATTATATTATATTATATTATATTATATTATATTATATTATATTATATTATATTATATTATATTATATTATATTATATTATATTATATTATATTATATTATATATTATATTATATTATATTAATATGTATGACTATTAAACTGATAGAAATCATAGATATTTTATATTGCATTACAGCTATGACAGATATCCCAAATCATCTTGAAACCTGCACTAGAACATGGCATGTATGATTTAATAAGCAAGAACATTTTGCTTTTTGTTTTTTGTTCAATTCGGATGAATATATACCCTTTTAGTTTGATGTATTTTATTCCTATACATTTAAGTTATTATTCTGAGGCCTGTTAGCCTCATCAGACCACCAAAATTACCTCCTTTTTAAACCAAAATGTTTAAAAACCCTAACCTAGGTTTTAATTTCCCAATTTCCCTTGTAGCATAGATATAAACTAGAACTGCATTTCTTCAAAATGGATCAAGGTAGGTCTAAAATACTATTGATCATGCTATTGTACTATCTTGCAAAGAGCAGACTCTCTTAACTATAGAAATGTGGTAACTATGTCCAGCCATTATTATAAAGACTCGTAGTAATAGCAAGAATGCTTACCTTGATAGTAAACCCTCTGAATTACTACCAATTTTATCTAAAATAATGCAAAATCACTCTATATTTAGGCATTACTTTAGAGATATCATCTACAAAACAAAAAATATGTCTTTTTCAAAAACTTATGCCAAGAATTTTTTTAATGGTTCTGTCTAATGTAACTTATTTAATTAAGAATGAGAAATGTCCATCAAGTATTAGTTTTCAGAGCATCTAGATTCATCATTGTTTGATTCCTGGCCACTGTAGCATTCAACCTTAAAGAAAAATTTGGTCACTCCAATAATTATCCTCTTTTGCTGTTGTAAAGCACCTCTTTTATTATTAATTGGTTGCTAATCCGCTAGCTGCACTACAAAATAATTTCTCAAAGAAAGGGAACAAAAAAGATTCATTTTATAAAAATACAAGGGCTTAGCAAAACCACTCCTATACATTAAAATTACTATGAATATACTTTGGAAAAATAAATATTATATAGTATCGGAAAAAAAGATCTTAAAGCTATGAGCACCATTACTACAATTATGCTGCATATTTTATTCATATTGCTTGCTTTGCATTTCATGGTATTTTTAAAGAAAGATATGCAAATAAATGCTTCTAAAGTTTTTTGAAATCAATGAGGAAGCTGCAAAGTTGGAATGCCTCTTAGTTGAACTCAATGTGAGTCAGAAGTGTGCCATAACAGAAGATGGAACAGCAAACAACAGGTTGGGAAGAAAAATTTCATTGAGCATTTTATAGTGCAAAAAACACTAAGCTACACACTGGGGTGCCTGTTTTCTAGTCCTGGATCTGCCATCTGTGTGATTTGAAATTGGAGTCACTTAATTACCCCTACTTTCCACTTTCATGTCTACAAAAATAAACAGTTCCACCATATCCAGGTATCATAGTCCAACATTCTGTGGTGAACAATTATTAGAATTTCACAGTAGTTTAGTTCATCCATGTCTTGAGTTATTGTCTACCTTCTGTAGCAATCCAAACCTGCATACTCACTACTCATACCACTTTAATTTGATATTAACTATAAATTCATTCATTTTATTGACAAAGAGACATGTAAACTTAAGTTTCATTATACAATGCTTCTGAAAGTGAGTGATTATTAATACAAACAGTGAACTTTTTCTCCTTAGAAAATTGAAGCATAAGAAAAAAATATGTAATATCTAATATTCTTGCTCAACCTCTTGATCCTAAATAGCAATACAAATCTAATTTTTAGTAATATTTAAAACATAAAAAACATTGAGTCTTTGGTTACATGACTTCAGTTCTTGAAATGATTAGATGGGACTTGTTTAAGCATATTTTAAGTGAGTTTACATATCAGTAGCTTGAAATAAGTTACATTTTATTTTTAACTTTGATTCTAATTAGCTAGCAACAGTATATATTAAAGTAATTACAATTAGCTAATATTAATTATACTTAATTATTATCAAATATTAACATGTAATATATAGATAACTCACATGAGTCAACAAAAGACAAATATACTGATAGATAAATAACTAAAGAATATCTATAGGCTATTGTAGGTTGACTTGTGTTCCCTACAAAGATATGTTTGAGTCTTAAATGCCTAGTACCTATGAATGTGACTTTATTTGGAAATAGATTTTTTGCAGATGTAATCAGGTTAAAATGAGATGGTATGGGATTAGGGAGGGTTCTAACCCAATCACTGAAGTCTTCATTAAAAAAGGCAAATTTGGAAACAGAAAGAGACTTAGTAAGAATGCCATGCAATGATGTAGGCAGAGATTGGACTAATTGGGGTCCTCAAGCCAAGGAATGATGGCCAGGGATTTCCAGCAGTAGCAAGTAGGTTGGAAGTGGCAAGGAAGCAGCCTCTCCTAAGACCTTCAGAGAGAGCATAGTCCTGATGACACATTCATTTTGGGCTTCCAGCCTCCAGAACTGTGAGAGAAAATTTTTCTGTTGTTTTAAGTCATCTAATTTGTGACAATTTGTTACGGCACTCCTGAGCAACTAATACATCTGTGAAGATTTAAAAAAAAAAAAAAAAAAAGCCACATAAAGGCCACAGTTAGAAAAAAAAAAAAAAAAAAATCAACCTCAATGAGTTTAAAGTGATTCACAATAAAACTATTATGAGATATTTACATATGTAGACATTTAAAATCTAGAGTTGCCAAGTAAATGGGTAATCACACATATTTGGTGAAAATATCACTTAGTTTATGGCATATTTGGAGAATTATTTTGTAGCATCTATTAGTATTTATAGATAAAATTGAATTAGCCCCACTTTAAGGATTATATCAAAAGATAATAATACCAGGTAGTAAACAAGTATTATGAACTGTATTTCTCATTATAGTGCTGTCTGTTAAAATAATATCTTGTTGATAAATCAAATGTCCATTAATAGGGCAGTAGTTGAATTAGTTAATGAATGTATAGCTATGCTATAAACATTAAGCATAAATTAAATATAATCATTTACTAAACTGAGAATATGTCCATTACAAAGTAAAAAAGAAAAACAATTCTTAATCCAGATAACTATGTAATGATTCTATGTTAGAAAAAAGAGAATAAAAACCTCATTTGATTTCTTTGTATGTGGGTGAATGTAGTATGTATCTCTGTCTTAACCAGCTGAATGTCATAACAAAATACCACAGACCGGGTGGCTTAAACAGCAGAAATAAATGTATTTTCTCACAGTGTTGAAGGTAGGAAGTTCAAGGTCAAGGTGTCAGCATGGTCAGCTTGGTGAGGGCTCTCTTTCTGGCTTTCAAATAGCTGCCTTCTCTTCGAGTCCTCTCATGGTCTTTCCTGTGCTTGTGAGCTCAAGGGGAGAGAGAAAGCATGTGCTCTCTGGTATCACTTCTTATAAGGACACCAACCCTATGGGATCATGTCCCCACCCCCCCAAGACCTTACTTAACCTTAATAACTTCCTCAGAGACTCCATCTCCAAATAGTGGTTAGGACTTCAGCATATGAATTTGGGGGGATACAAATATTCAGTCTCTAATAAACTTTATTAGAATAGTAGAAACACTGTATTTCACTTTATTTTCTACGCTTAAAAAGAATGGTGAAATTATAGATGATTCTTAACTTCTGCCTACTTTTTCCTTAAAGAAACATCTAAACTGGTTAAATTAAATTCAGTAAAATTTGTACAGCTGCTGTTGGAAAATGCTTAATTATTTTTCAAAAATTAACATATTCTGTATTTGTTTAAAATTATACATATTTGAAATATTAATTAGTAAAGGGACTGTTTTACACACAAATCATTTTTTATTTTAATAATATGAAAATTTAAAACTTACAAATAAAATAGATCATATCAAACCAAAGTCTCCTGACTGGGCAATTAAAAGTGGAAAAATTTACCAATGAAACAATTATTATGACTCCCTCTGTGTAACTTAGAACAATTTTATTTTTATATTTCATATTTTATGTATGTTCACGTTTTAGTGAATATAATTTAGCATCAACTTAATTATGAATCCAGATAAGAGATTTTTATATGTGTGATATGAATATATATATATATATATATATACCTAGTATAAAAATTAAAGCATATGTTATAAATTTTTCTATTATATCATAGATTCCATAATAACAGCAGTTCTAAAAATTATCTTTTTAAGAATCCTGAAAGTTCTCCAGTAAGAGGAGATAAATAGGTGAAAAGAAGTATTGACAATAGTTTGCACACACACACACAAAAAAATACAAATAAATAAGTCAAAGCAATGTCATTTATCTTTGAAAAGAGAAAAAAAATATTTTAACAGTTTATAATAATTTTATTTACCTGCCCAGGTTTTGCATTTTCACATACAAATGTTTCATAGTACATGGCAAATTCTGGAGCATGGTCATTTATATCTAGAATTCTGATGAAGACAGGAATGTGACTACTTTGTTTTGGATTATCTGCAACGAGAACATGTGTAAGATGTGCCATTTACAGAGAAGCAGTGAAACTCCTCGCCCCATTTGTAACTTAGCAACAGA
>NW_007731171.1:36503-72005 GCF_000696425.1 Galeopterus variegatus
AGACCGGTTCCCGCTCACTGGCTGAGCGAGGTGTGGGTGCGACACCGAGGGTCGCGATCCCGTTGCCGGTCCCGGTCCGGTATGGGCGCGACACTGAGGGTTGCGATCCGTTGCCGGACACAAAAAAAGACAAAAAGGAAAAAAAAAAAAAAAGAAATTAAAGGACCCTTAAGTAAATCTTAAAAATAATTTTAACAATTTAATATACTACATGAAGGTGCTTGACTAATTTACTTTCTGGTAAACTTTGTAAAATGATTATTTCATATCACAGAAACTGCTTCAAAGAGAGTATTTGGAACTGTGAAATAAGTATATTGGGTTTCATCTTAAAGGTGAAATATCTACAAAACCTTTAGAAAGTTGTCCTCAGATTCCTTTCTGTACCTCACTCCTAATACATGTCTTGACCTAAAAATGAAACTGAGGCCAAATACACATGGCAAGGAGTTTATCTGTGTGTATATAAGAAGCTTCACTCCTGGAAGACATATAGCCAAGTAACCTTGGAATTTGCTTCAAAGGACGCAAGTAGAATTCACCATTTTATAATCACACAAAGGGGAAGAATCAAAAGGCAGAGAGGACATCATTCTAATCATCACATCAGTTTTTCTATTGGCTGTACATGACACAAAAAAAGAGGAACCTTGCCACTACATCTGCAAGGAATTTAAATCTACTAACAACCTGAATTAGCAAAGAAACAGTCTACACAAAGAAATATGGCCTTGTCCACATGGACAGATAGACTTTATCCCAGTGAGTTCTTCCTGAACACTGACATTCATATGAATCACACGTGGAACTTGTTAAAAACAGAATTTGATTCAGTAGGTCTGGTGTGGGGGTTGAGAGTCTACATTTCTAAAAAAGTCTTAAATCAATCCTATGTTATATGTCCATGGACCAAGTTTTATACAAAAGAGGGTTTTATTATTATTATTATTATTATTATTATTATTAGTGATATTATATTTCTCTTCACATAATGAGTATTTCCATGCCAAAATTAACTATCTAAGTGAATTATTTATAGGTCACTGAACGTAAGTATGTTACCCCTATTATGGAGTATTAGGTTTAGAAACTTAAGTGAGATACTTGCTTCAGTACATTTTCAGTCTAAACCAAGGAAATTGCACATTAGTGAATGGTTCATGGATGCAAGCAATGATATTTTTACTACACTAAAGGTAGGTTTCACTATCTTCATGTTTTATTTTTTTTTAACCTGTTTTTAACTTTTTGTATTTTTAAAAAAATTTTGTCAATATACAATGTGGTTGATTATTGTACAATAAACGACAAGCAAACAGAAAGGGCATTCTTTGGAGGGAGGGGGGAGAGTAAGAAGGGAGGGAGGTTTCAGTAATTGAAGAAATATGGCCTTGTCCACATGGACAGATAGACTTTATCCCAGTGAGTTCTTCCTGAACATTGACATTCATATGAATCACACATGGAACTTGTTAAAAACAGAATTTGATTCAGTAGGTCTGGTGTGGGGGTTGAGAGTCTACATTTCTAAAAAAGTTTTAAGTCAATCCTATGTTATATGTCAGTGGACCAAGTTTTATACAAAAGAGGTTTTATTATTATTATTATTATTAGTGATATTATATTTCTCTTCACATAATGAGTATTTCCATCCCAAAATTAACTATCTAAGTGAACTATTTATAGGTCACTGAACATAAGTATGTTACCCCTATTATGGAGTATTAGGTTTAGAAACTTAAGTGAGATACTTGCTTCAGTACATTTTCAGTCTAAACCAAGAAAATTGCACATTAGTGAATGGTTCATGGATGCAAGCAATGATATTTTTACTACACTAAAGGTAGGTTCTCAACTATCTTCATGTTTTATTTTTTTTGACCTGTTTTTTACTTTTTGTATTTTTTAAAAAATTTTGTCAATATACAATGTGGTTGATTATTGTACAATAAACGACAAGCAAACAGAAAGGGCATTGTTTGGAGGGAGGGGGGAGAGTAAGAAGGGAGGGAGGTTTCAGTAATTGAGTAATTGGCTACAAAATAGCTTTAGACTGTGGGATAGAGTGGTTAGAATGAGGACAGAAAAAGGAAGAACGATTAAGGACAGCTAACAGACTAATTAATGTCTGGTGTAGTTTTCATTTTTCTAGGTATCTTATTAAAGTCACTTAGCAAATGAACTCCATTTTTATTGGGTGAATTAGAAAATTACCAGTATAAATCTGCAATATATTCATTATCCGGCACTGGCTTTGACAAACATAAGTAAAAGATATTTAGGTTTCTAAATGTTATAGAGAATTAACAATTTTTAAATTACTGGATGAAAGTACACATCTAAATCACATTATTATTTTTTTTTCATTGGGTTGTCTTAATAAAGGACATAGGACATATGACTTAGTTATTGTTATGAGAGCTATGTTGAAATTAAAGGACCCTTGGGCTGGCCCGGTGGCGCACTGCTACTGTGCGCCGCTTGGGAGCGCTGTGGCGCTCCTGCCAAGGGTTCGGATCCCACATACAGACCGGTTCCCGCTCACTGGCTGAGCGAGGTGTGGGTGCGACACCGAGGGTCGCGATCCCGTTGCCGGTCCCGGTCCGGTATGGGCGCGACACTGAGGGTTGCGATCCGTTGCCGGACACAAAAAAAGACAAAAAGGAAAAAAAAAAAAAAAGAAATTAAAGGACCCTTAAGTAAATCTTAAAAATAATTTTAACAATTTAATATACTACATGAAGGTGCTTGACTAATTTACTTTCTGGTAAACTTTGTAAAATGATTATTTCATATCACAGAAACTGCTTCAAAGAGAGTATTTGGAACTGTGAAATAAGTATATTGGGTTTCATCTTAAAGGTGAAATATCTACAAAACCTTTAGAAAGTTGTCCTCAGATTCCTTTCTGTACCTCACTCCTAATACATGTCTTGACCTAAAAATGAAACTGAGGCCAAATACACATGGCAAGGAGTTTATCTGTGTGTATATAAGAAGCTTCACTCCTGGAAGACATATAGCCAAGTAACCTTGGAATTTGCTTCAAAGGACGCAAGTAGAATTCACCATTTTATAATCACACAAAGGGGAAGAATCAAAAGGCAGAGAGGACATCATTCTAATCATCACATCAGTTTTTCTATTGGCTGTACATGACATATAGACTTGGGATTTTTTACCAGGTTACATCCTACATGCAGGGATCTAGCATAAGGGTTACAAAAAGCATCCTAGGTTAATTTGTTACTCCTGGTGCCAGTAAGTCTGCTTCTAAGTAAAAATGGTCTTATGATAATGTTTTCAGGACATGGGACATGACTACTGACTCATCCCAGATTTTCCAAGTTACTGCAATTTTGCTGACCTGGTCAGAGCAGATTTTTTAGTTATTACATGTAACCAGCTTAGTCACCTCTGTATTTTTATTTAGTAGGGTTGTGAAATGTGCAGAATAGCTACATGGAAATGGTAGTATTCCCTCATTTTTTTCAATAATCATTATCGTAATTTTCCTATCTGGTTTTATAAAAAGAATTTGACAGATTTAAAAAAAGCTTATTTGACATATGATCACTGTCTGAGAATAGTTATACTTTTGGTGTGGAAAATTCTAAGAAGATAAAAGATAATTAGGAACCGTTTTTCAATAATCATTATCGTAATTTTCCTATCTGGTTTTATAAAAAGAATTTGACAGATTTTAAAAAAGCCTATTTGACATATGATCACTGTCTGAGAATAGTTATACTTTTGGTGTGGAAAATTCTAAGAAGATAAAAGATAATTAGGAACCTAGATATAAAAATAAACATATAAAATGCATAATGGTGTATATATATTTCATAGAATCAAAAGTTATATTGGGTTTGATACAACAATTCACTGTCCAATAATCATCAGAGACAGATCTGATTTTCAAAATAACTATTAATACACCAAAATTGAGGATGGCAGTCATATTAAATATATCTTTTTAATTTTGATCATTAATTATGCTAAAATGAAAAAAATATATATATATATTGTGTTTCATTTCTATAGGTGTCAACCCTCCTATAATTTAGTTTCCACTGTGGGTTTTGTTTACATTTGAGACCAAATCTCTATTATAAGATGTTTGAGAGATAAAGTCATTGCAACATTTTTATAAGTTTTACTTTCTTTAAATTCACCAAACTTTGCTTATGAATAAAAACAACTGTAAATGAATCAAAGAAAACAAAAGAATATAACCACATCTATGCATTGAATGGAACTCAATTCAAAATAGTTAGCTGCAAATATTTCTCTCCATTGTTGGAAAGGTCAATAGTTAACCATTTTCTGCTTATGTTAGAATAGATTGTAGATTTCTTCCTGCTGTTTTCATTGAAGATCAAAGAGGAAAATAAAATTCCCTTTTGAGCCTATTGCTACTTGCCCTAGAGATTATGATTAAGGAATACTTAACAAGTCTAACACTATAAAGTCAAGCTTTGACTCACTTTTAGCTTACATGGGATCAAAATATATCTGAGTTTCTGGCTGCCCTACTCTTAGGTTTAACCTTGAAGGGCACTGTTTTTCAAGTTAAGAATTTACAACGGAGAACCATTTTGACAATTTAGAAATAGCCCACTTTAACATTAGCATTGCAGTCCTCCAGGCTTTTCCCCAGTGCAATTATATCTTGTAATTTGTCAAAGCCCATAGATAATTTTCTTTTATTTAGCAGCCAAAGTTCTATTGTCAACACAGAATAGGAACGTTCTGATTTAGCTATCAATAATAAATATGGTGGATTACAACAAATGACTGGAAAGAGCCTTATAAACACTTAACACAGAACAAAGCTATCTCTATGCACTAGATGGCATGTTATAACAACAATATTTTATTGATCTCCCCACACTGAATTTTGAACAGTAAGTTAAAAAAGACCACCAGCATATTTTTTTGTGTGAATACCTTATGCAGAGATAGGATCCAATCATATAGGCAGCAAATAACAAGTGAAAAGAAGCACAAGAGAACTGAGCCTATGGGAGCTGAACTCTGGTTTTTGCTTTTTTATTTGCTTTTTATTTTTTCGTTCCACAATTAAAAATCAACCACATATAAGATTCCTGTATTTTTATCTACTACAAAAAAAGCCATCTAAATTAAATTACAGACATCAAAACAAATTAACAATATGCAGAAATATGCCAAGACAACATTCCTAATTCTTGACTGTATTCAGGTACTATTTCTATCAACTAAGTCAATATAGTTAAGATAAGGATTTGCTCTATTTTTCCAGCTACTGCTTCCCAGAAATGTGTTTTCCATAGCTGTGAACTATGACATCTTCATTGCCCCTCAAAAAGTAAATGTTGGCTATACGTGAAATTATTATTTTATTTTTTAAAAATGTTCAAATTATTTTTTGCAGAGATTAGTGATATTACCATAAGATTATTATTATTTTACTCTTTGCAATAAAATCAAGCGAATGTTGCAATAAAATCAAGCTATACTTGTATATCAATGCACTTATGCACTTATTCCAGTTTATGTTGGAATCATGAACATTTTATTGAGACATAATTAAAACCCTCACCAGCAAGTTTGTTTCATTACTTTCTGATTTGACAGCAGTAGGAAGGATTTCTTCTAAAAATTATTGAACTTTAAATATGCTAAGCATAAAATAGGTGTGAAATGAGGCAACATGTTCTTTCAGAACTTGTAAAGCTATAATCAACCCTACAACTGGGGAGATCCATGATTACTAATGAGGTGAAGCACAGCTGACAACAGCTGCTAATTGTAACCATAATCTCAAGTTGCAAGTGGCAGATGTATTTCAGAAAATATATTTGATGAACAGATTTACTGATGGGTAAGAATTAGTTCCCAAGCTTTCCCTGGAAAAATGGTTCTCCATGAAGCTTATCATAGCCTAAGGGATGAGCCACCCTGTAAATTCAATCGGAATAAACAAAAGAGTCCCATATTACCATGTTGAATTCTTGTTGAGTAACTGCTGTTTTTTTTAAATTTACACTACGTATAATTGAATATATAATTGAACATATAAATATCTAAAGTTCTTTTTTTGTGTGCATAATTTTATATGCTACCACGAATCAGCCTACATGCTATGTTTTCAGGTATAGACTTATACCTTGGCAGAATTGGTGGTATAATTTGAAGAACATAATTTGAGATTAATTTATTCTTTCAATAGTTTTTTCTCCTTATCGTACCATAATTCTTGAGATGTTACAGGTGAAACTATAATTCATTGTTTGTTTTTATTTTTTATTCAAGATTTAAGTATTCTATACAAAGCAAAGTTGAAAATTTTACTATCAGTCCTTGGTCCCGAAATTTTATTCTTGAAGTTATATGCTCAGGAAATAAATTATCAGGTATTGTGGATTTTTATATTTGAGGACACTTCAAAATATTTGTAGAAAAATATAATTAAAAGATGATATGAATCTTTCCATAAACTTTTTAAGTACCCTCATAGATATGTAAAAATACATACATAAATATTTCCAATCTAAATTTTTATCAATGATGCATTATTTACATGATAGTGTATTATTTTTACAACATAACTATATTGAGGTGTAGTGACATCAGCAAATACAATTAGTGAAAATATATAGACCTATATGTATATAATGAACTCAACTATATAAAAATTAGACAGTAGATTGACAAATTGCCTGAAAGATGTAATACCTGGTAGAAAAGAAGTAGAATGACACTGAAATATCTATGTAGCAGAGAATTATAGAGTCTTTTTTGCTGCAAAAGTTCCTGTACTATGTTTTCTAAAATGAATTACTACAATTATATAAGCAGGGACATTTTTAAAAAATGTTTTTCTCTAACTTATTCTTTTGGCAAAGATGGAATAACAGGAGTTGGGTTTACCATACCACCCAAAGTACTAAAAAAACAGACAAAATGCATTAAACAATGATTTTTAAAATACTGGCTGTTAAGAAACCAAGACAGTAATCCCAGAGAGAAGGGGAAGAAATGAGGTAAGCCCCAAAATTTCCTAAGTGTGCTGTCTGGGGAAGATTTCCATAATACAAAAAGTGGGAACCCAGATGAAATCTGCCAGTTCCCTTAAGTTGAGGAGATGATGCTGAGAGTCCAGGGAGATCAAAGTGGTTAGTATTTTCAGAGATAAGTACTGAAGAGAAAAGAGCTTCCCACAGAGAACTACTGAAATCTAAAGAGAATCTCACTCACCTCTTCAGCTGACTGCCTATCATGAACATGAATAAGAGCAGATAACTGGAAATAACAGAGATAGTAACCAATCACAGGGCCTAGCGGGGGAAAACTATAAAATGAAATAATTGTGGAATATTATAAACTGAGAATAGTTCTAGTTCTCACCAGAAAAGTTGGAAAAGCTCAAAATTCACAGAACCTTTCACAGACTACTCAGAAAGGTTTTGCTTGGTTAATGGGACAAAATTATTTCTTCACAAAATAAAGCACAAAAGCAAGATCCAAAAGAATTAGGCTGTTTCAAGAAATTTAACAACTCATCAGAAGAAAGTTCAAGAATATTCATAAAAACATAACACTATCCAGCACTAAACATGGTAAAAATCATAATGCCTGCAATACAATAAAAAATTACAGTTACGCAAAGAAGCAGGAAAATGTGAAGAAAAAATATCTATTAATTAAAACCAACTCAGAAATGACACAGTTGATAGAGTTAGCTGACAATTATATTTAAAAAGTTACTTTAACTACATTTCATATGTTTAACAACACAGAGGAAAGAAAAAACTTGTTAGGGAGACACATTTAAAGCATTCATATATATATGTGTGTGTGTGTGTGCATATATAATCTTAATAGAACCTCTAAAGAATAAACTACGAAGTGTAAGATGAAATAATATTCTGGATTAAATTGCTCAGAAATGACACAGTTGATAGAGTTAGCTGACAATTATATTTAAAAAGTTACTTTAACTATATTTCATATGTTTAACAACACAGAGGAAAGAAAAAACTTGTTAGGGAGACACATTTAAAGCATTCATATATATATGTGTGTGTGTGCATATATAATCTTAATAGAACCTCTAAAGAATAAACTACGAAGTGTAAGATGAAATAATATTCTGGATTAAATTAAAGCCTATTAGATATTGCAGAAAAAATAGAAAACTTGAAATGAAAATTAGTGTAACCTATTCAAAATAACAAAGAGAATAAAGATGGAAAATAAATAAGTAAACAGAGCACTGGTGAATTTTGTTACACCTTCAAGGTTCTTAATGCAGTAATACACTTCCTGAGGAGAAGAGGGTAGGGCAAAATGTGCTGAAAAAACAATGGCCAAAAATGTTCCACATTTGAGAAAAACTATAAATTCACAGATTTAAGAAGCTCAAAAAATTCCAAGTGCACACACGCACACACACATACACACATGAATTAAGCACACTATAGCAAGACACATCATTAACAAATTGCTTTAAAGTAGTGCTAATATTTAATGCATACTGAGAAATAAGGGATAGGTTACAAAGGCAGAAATAAAGATTAAGTACAGGACAAAATTTGCAGTGTACTGATAGAAAACAGACAATCTAAAATTCTATATTGAGCCCAGAAAAATTAAATTAAAAAAGTGAAAACATATAAGCCAAAAATAAAATAAAATGGAATAAAATATACTGTATTCATCCAAAGAAGACAGAAAATAAGAAAGAGGAAACAAAGAAGAGATGGGACATGAGAAAACAAATAGCAAGATAGTAATTAAACTTAACAGTATCAGTAATCACATTAAATGTAAATTGTCTAAATATTTCAATTAAAAGGCACATAATCTTTGTGTTTTAAAGCAAAGTGCAAGTATATGTCTCATATACAAGTCATGTTTTAAATAAAAACAGTAATTAAAAGAAAGATGAAGTGCTTGTATTAATACCAGATTATTGTGGAATACACTTAAAGCTCTAATTAGAGGGAAATTTATATCACTGAAATGTACATATTAAAAAAAAAATGCTTTAAGTTAATGACCTCAGCTTGCAACTCAGGAAAATAGAAAAATAATGAAAGTCAGAGTAAAAGATAGTAAAATAGAAAATAAAAATAAAAATTAATGAAACCAAAAGTTAGGTTTTTTTGGAAAAATCAATAAATGTAAAAAAAAATGTTTGGTCACATTGATTAGGAAAAAAAGAAAGTAGATAAAAATTAACAATATTAAAGAGAGCCATAATCACTAAAGACTGTCAAAAAGATAATGAAAAAACATTTTGAAAATCTTTATGTCAATTAATTTGGCAGTTCAGGTGAAAATTCACAAATTTCCTGAATAATGACAAAAAATAAGAACAAAAACCAGCTCATGAAAGAAGAATTAGGTAAGAGGAAAAGTCTTATATCTACTAGAGAAATAGCATTCGTAATAACTTCGTATAGCATACATTATACGAAGTTATACGATGAAGAGAATCATTTACCAGTCATTGTCTGCTCTGTGGACCAAATAGACTTTGCCCCAGGCCATGGTGTGTTCTCCAGGCCCATTACACTCCAAATGAGAATCATTTACTCCAACAGCCCCATCTCCCCTTTCTCTATTAAGAGAGGTGTATAAGCTCTGTACCCCAATGGAAAATTGGGAAATAACTCTCTCGTGATTCACCCATGCATTGCCCCCTCCCAGCATATTAAATGAAAAAACTTGTTATGCCTTTTCTTCTTATTAACCTAAATTTGTCAGTGATTTTTATTAATGAACCTTCAGGAGTGAAGAGGAAGTTTTTCCTTGGCCCCTATTACAGGTTGTAAAAAATCCTAAATAACTCACTTAAAAGTTAAGACTTTATCCTCTAGGTCATGGGGAAATATGAGTGTCCTAACTAGAACATTACAATAATTAGATTTGTGGTTTTGGAAAAATAATCATGGTAACAGTTTAGGAGGTAAATACAAGGTACGCAAGCAGTGGGGGAAATAGACTTATAAAAGTCAAAGCCAATAGGATTTGGGGCCAATTAATTTGGCAGTTCAGGTGAAAATTCACAAATTTCCTGAATAATGACAAAAAATAAGAACAAAAACCAGCTCATGAAAGAAGAATTAGGTAAGAGGAAAAGTCTTATATCTACTAGAGAAATAGCATTTGTTGTTATAACTCTTATGAAAAAGAAAATTTCAATCCTATATATATTTACTTTTAAATCCCACTAAAGATTTAAGGAAAATGACTATTCTATGCAAACTATTTCATAAAAGTAAAGAGGATGTTATACAACCTGCTGCATTCAGTGAGGTGGTATTATCATGATACCAAGTCTAGACAAAGACATACAGGAAAACAAAACTATAGAAGAACATCTCTTACAAACATAGATGCAAATGTGACTAAGAGGCATTTATTCCCAAAATTCATGACATCTTCAATATTTAAAAAAATCAAAGCAATTTATCATTTTAGCAAACCATATAGGCAACTCAATAGACACAGAAAATACCCTATGACAAAATTCCAAATTTTATTTCTGATAAAAATGGTCAGAACACAGAAACAGAATAAATTTCCTCAATTTTAACAAAGGATATGAAAACCAAAAAAAAAGAAAACCTACAAATTCATTATAGTGAATGTTGAAAGACTAAATGATTTCCTCATTAAACAAGGAGCAAGATTTCTGCTCTTATCAGTTCTATTCAACATTGTTCTGGAGATTTTTGCTAATGAAATAATGCAAAAAAAGAATTATGAGGCAACCATATTAGAAGGAATAAAAAATACTGTCTGTATTATCAAAAGACATGAACATTATTGCAAAGAAAACATGGTGGAATCTATAAAAAGAATATGTTGGAACTAATCAGTGAGTTTAGCAATGTTGCAGGAAACAAGATCAATATATAAAAATTGCTTGTATTTACATATACAAGCAACAAACAAACAGAAATCAAAATAAGAACATACATGTACAGAATCATCTATATATATGTAAACTTAGAGTAAATCTGACAAAAGATATTCTTGACCTGTACACATAACACCATAAAATATTTCTGGAAAAAACCTTCCAAAGTAATCAAATACACACAAACACACACACACACACATATTGTTTGTGAGTTAATAAATTTAATACCATTATGATATCAACTCTGTCTGCATTGTTCTCCAAACTCAATGAAATCCCAGTTAAAATCCCAGTAGAATCTTTTGTAAAAATGGACATATGTAAATGAAAGGAGCCTAGAAAAACCAACAACTTTAAAATAGAAAAAAGAATCAGAGGACAAACTCTACTTGACTTCAAGATTGGTAACAAAGCTACACAAAAATGTGGTACTTTCATAAATACAAACAAATAGATAATCATAATATAAGAGACTGTTTGGAGACAGACCCATACATATATTGAAAATTGATTTTCAGCAAAGGTGCCAAAAATAATTCAGTGGAGAAAAGATAGTCTTTACAACAAATAAATAGTGCTGGAAACAGTGGGTATGAAAGAAAAAAAAAACCTTGAACTATACACTATACAAAAATTAACAAAATGGATCATAGACACAAATACATTACTAAATAAAACTGCTAGAAGAAATCACAGCATTAGAACTTTGTAACCTTGGAGTAGACTCTAAAAGCTCAATGTATTTGAAAAAAGTTGATAAATTTCATTTCAGCAAACTGAGAACTTTTGCTTTTTGAAAGTAACTTTAAAGGAACAGAAATACAAGCCAGTGACTGGGAGTAAATATTTGTAAAACATATATCTGATAAAAGATGGTATCTTTTATATATATCCAAATTCAATAATAAAGAAATAACCCAGCAAAATACAGGCAAATATTCATATGTGAATAGCCACTTCATCAAAGAACATATATGGGTGTCACACAAGCATATGAAAAATGTTCATCATCTTTAGTCATAAGGGAAATGAAAATTAAAACCCAAATGAGATACTATTGCATACCAATAAGAATAGCTAAAAATAAAAACACTGACTGTACCAAGTATTGGTGAGGATGGGGAGCAACTGGAAGCCTCATACATGCTGGTGGGACTGTGAAATGGTACAAACACTTAGGACAATACGGCAGGTTCTGTCATATGGCCAGCCATTACCCTTCTAAGCATTTACCCAAAAGAAATGAAAGCATGTAGCTATACAAACACTGTATACAACTGTGTACATATATCTTTGCATACGAATGTGTACAAATGTATTATAATATACAAGTATTGGTAACAACCTAAAATGTCAATCAATAAGTGAACAGATAAGAAAACTGTGGTATTTCTACACTTGGAATACTATTTAGCTATTAGAAGGATGAACAATCCATGCACACAACAGTATAAAAAAAGTCAAGATAATTATGTTAAGTGAAATAAGCCAGAAAAAAAGGATATAAATGAGTATGTAGAATTTGTTTATATAGAATCTTAGAAAATTCAATCTAAACTAATCAGTATTGACAGAAAGCAGGTCAACATTTCCCTCAGGATTGGGTTGAGTTCAGCAAGGGTAGAGAAGAAGGTATTAAAGAATCATGAGGAAATTTTGGGTGGAAAGGGAATGTGCATTATTATGATTTTGGCGATGCTTCCACAGAGGTATGAATATGCCATAGTTTATCAACTTATACACTTTCAATTTATATAGTTTACTGCAGGTCATTTGTACCTCAACAAAGTTGTTAAATAAGAATAATAGAAATAAAATCATAGATTCTGAAGACAACGTGAAATTCTATTTTGGAGTCATGAAAAAAATAAGTAGACCACATTCTAAGGTACAACAGTCATGTTTTACCTCTCCCATAATTTTGCCCTTGAGGGCTCTGCTTAGTACCACTGAGATCAGCTGACTTAGTCTACAAATGAGGAACATTGTGTTAAGAATTTCTACCTAGTAATCAGTCACAAAGCAAAGTATATTTGCTAACAAACAATATTTGCATTCAGATAGAAACAGCTTCAATCTCCAGCCTGCAAATTATTTGTGCTGTGTCCTTGGGAAAGTTACTTAAACTCTTTGCATCTCAGTTTATTCTTCCATGAAATTGGGTGATGATAATTGTACCTGCCTTATAAATTGTGGTGAGGCTTAAATGAGCAAATATAAAGTTCTTTAAACAGTTACTAGTTCAGAACAAGAGCTCAATAAATACTAACCTATTTTATGGAAGAAAGAATAGACAAAATGTTTAAGAGTCTAAATGTAATACATTTGACTTCATAGTTTAACTAACAGAACTTATATTTTGTTGCTTATCACAGATAAGGTAAAAGTGAGAAAAAACTGATGAAGCTTAATGAGACTCCTGATTGAATAAATGAACAAATACCTTGGCAACATGGAAGAGTCAGCGTTCCTCTAACAAAGTAACCAGATGGATTCTTAATATGCAAATTTGCTAGATGAATGAGAATAGGATACACGGATTCTTATTAAGATATGTTCTCATTCAGACTCAGAAATGCTCAATGGTCCAGCAATAACATAATTTATCATCTGAAAGAGTTGGTATACTGCTATTGTCTACGACTTTCTAAAAGTGGGTGATTGCCATTGAAAACAGTTATAATCAATTACTTTTTAAAATAAATTTTGGATTTCTACCATAGATATTTTGTACAGCAAATGCTAAGGAGAAATTAAGGTACAACCAAAATTAATGACTTTTTCGTGATCTGGCAAAAACTATCAAGAACAGACACTAATTGAGCGTTTGTAGTTGCTAGTATAAGCAACCCCTATCTTTTTAAAAAATAGGTGGGTATTTATTTCCATCTCAATATTGCAAAGAACACAAACTTGGTTAAAATTTCATTTTTTGTTTTTAATAAATCCTGCTAGAAGGAATGCCAAAACAAATCAGCCTCATACCATTTTAATTAAATAAAAGTCCACATTGTTTTAAAAATGAAGATGCTAGTACATATACGTTGATCATTGTAAAACTAGATTACTTCATTTTATTTCAAGAGGTTTGCTTTAAACAACATGGACATTTTAAACTAAATGTTTTCTATATATTGATAAAAATTCTGGCACAATAATATAACCTTCTATAGAAATTAGGAGGTTCAAACAAGTTTGCTTTAAACAACATGGACATTTTAAACTAAATGTTTTCTATATATTGATAAAAATTCTGTCACAATAATATAACCTTCTATAGGAATTAGGAGGTTCAAACAAAACAAAACATTTAAAAAAACTGTTTTAAAAATATTGAACAATATACATAATTCATATTTGGATACCATTTATTTTTGAAAAAAGATGTTTAGTGAATTACATTCTAATTAATCTAAAACCAAAATTCTAAAGCTAATGTAAACTCTGGGTATTAACTACAGATTAAAATTTTATTGACTGTATTTTATTACAAAGGTTAACATGTTCAATAATACATTAATCCCATGAACAAATTAAATCTTCATCATAATATATTAGTGCAACACACATTGCTTTGTGAATTAACACATTTGGATAGTCCTAAAATAAAACTTAAATAGTTATATATTTAGTATTGTGCTAATTAATTTACTATGTGTTAAGGATGATATGAAATAAATTTATCCTATTAATTTCCATTAATAAAAAATGAAATTTCAAGCAAAGTGGAATTTTAAGCATTTTCCCAGCTATTGCTTTAACAGATAATGCTTTGTTAATATATCTTTTCAGCCCTGTGTATTTTCCTCCATATATCCAACCATCGTCATCCATTTATATATTTATGCCACAATTATATTTACGTTCACCTCATGAACAATTTATAAGAATCATTTAAGTTTCTGGCATATTTGGAAGCTTTTAAATGGTGAATACAATACCCAAATTTTGAAAAAGTATTATACTATGCTATAGTAATTGTTAATACTTTTACCTGCCTTATTGATTAAAATATCAGTATCTCTTTAGCAACACTCTGCATTATTATGATAATATAATTGACCTACTGTTTCTCCAAAATTTTGATATATGAGAGACATTGACTATTATAAGAATAAGATATTTTGACATTTCTAGAAACACAAAATATATTTCCAATTTATTTTTTTTATGTTTCCTTTTAATTTGAACTTTGATTTAACCAAAATATACAATGAGACAAGAATCATACCAACAATAAAAGGATTAAAATCACTGACTCTGGAGCTAGACTTCCTGGTTCTTAAACCCAGCTTTGCCACCGATTTTGGGCAAATTATTGAAATGCTCAGTGCCTAGTCTTATCATTTCCAGAAAGATATCGTATTAGTATCTACCTTTTAGTGTGACAAGACTCAAATGAAATAATCTACTCAGAGCATGTGTAAGACAGAGCAGCAGAATTTGTATTCTGAAAGTGTTTGATATTATTACTGTGCTTGATGTACATTGTGCAACATTTCTGTTTTTCCACACAGCTTGTAAATAGTGAAAAGATTGTTATATTTCTACAAATATAAATTTTCTCAAACTACTTACTTTATTAAATTGTTCATGGAGTCTGGGTCATAGGCTGTAACCTGTCCAATGATGCTGCCCTCCTTTACGTCTTCATCTACTTCTATCAAGTAAGAGATTTTACTGAACACAGGAGGCTCATCTATGTCTTCCACAGATATTTTGACCACAGCTGTGTCTTTGAAAGGTCCCAGGTGTAAGAATCGTGGATCAGGATGAGTGTTAGTTGCATCTACTCTTAAAGTGTACAGCATTTTGTTTTCAAAATCTAAATTCTGAAGATAAATAAAATATGAAAAATTAGCATAATTTAAAATGCATTAGCATAACTTGAAAGACAGTTTCAAAATATAATAACCAGTTCTCTTAATGGTATGGACAATTCTGGTCAAATAACTTTCCCAATTATTGCTTCATAGGTATATCAAGTAAATTAATCAATACATGTTGTGCTTTACACTTGTTTATAGGAGGTTAACTAAATATAATGGTATATACATTAAGGTTAATTTCCACTTAGTAATGTACTATAATTTTGGGGGCTGCAGGTAAATGAAGTATTATCTAATGGATATATAGAGTGAATATATTATCATTATCATTAAAGTTACATACAGTAAAAATCAGAGGAAAGATAAAATAAAGTAGAGGTTTATAATTAAAAATTATATTTTATTAGTTTGAGCATTTGTGGAAAGCAGGATATGAACAAAAATATTTAAAGGAGGACAATGTAAAATAATGGGTGTTGAGCTGGATTATTCTATGTAAAATTTTAGACTATTCTTCCACATTGCATTAAAAATCAAGAAAACCAACATAGCACACAGAGCATCTTCAGATTTCATTTATTTAAACTGACACACCCACAATTAAAATATTATGAAGAATGCATGGCATAACAGTGATGCTGCATGCCTATTGTTTCTCCCACGGAGAAATACAAAAAATACAAAACATGGAGAAGTACCTTTGAGTTTATGTAATCCTAGTTCAATTGCTGTCTACCATAAGCACAAACAGTTGATGTTTTATATCACATATTTATGTGTCAATGATGAAGATGCTTAACTTTATAGAAAGTGAAACCACAACTATTCCCAGTTATATGAAGAAGAGACAGCATGTAAAAGGTGGGAAAAAATAAATCCCTGTCTTTTCTTCCCTTTACTAAAAAGCAAAGATAGACTAGAGAGCACTCAATGAAAAAATGAAGACAGCAAAAAGAAACCTGTTTGACAGTTATAATCCCTTCCTGTGTCTCCTTGTCAGTGATGACATCAAACATGTCCGTTCCATCTCCTTCAGCAATGCTATATTCCATCTCAGCATTTTCACCCACATCAGGGTCATTGGCTTTTATCCTTCCAAGATGGGTTCCAAGAGGTACAGACTCGGGGGAATTAAATTGATACGTACCTGTAAATTAAATCAGAGCTGCTTTGCCATTTCATCTTTAGATAACAAAACTCTTTCATTTCCTCTGCCTTTCTTACTTAAATAAATTAACCTTAAATTGGAAGAGATTTTCATCATATTGAATTGTAAGCTGTCAAAAATTATAGATTTATTAAGTTGGAAAAATAATTCATAAAGGTAGAACATTTCTCATTTTTGTAAATGAGAAATATAAGTCACAGAAAGATTAAGTGAATGTCCCAAGGTTATTTAGATAATAGATGGTAGGTCTGATAGCAGAATCCTGAACTTCTGACTTAAAAGGCCATGAAAGCCAATTATTTACTGCTTCTCCGGGGCTTTCAAAATTGTCATCACACATTTTTAAAGATGTTCAATTATTTAAAGGAACATGCACTTATTCTTTAATTCTAAATCAGAAATTAAAAAACAAACAAACAAACCAACCTCCATACACTTTAATGTCTCTTTTTTTGCTGTTTATTTTGATTTTAATGCTTCTAAATGGGACATGAATTTTGTCTGTGTGTTCAGTCAGTCATTATATTACATTCTGCTGTCCCTGAAAGCATTTTAGTTTGTAACTATCCATTCAAGGAACAATAGGGAAAAAAATACCAAAAAAAAGTTAATGAAAGTCAGAAATATTTTAAATTACATTCTGCTGTCCCTGAAAGCATTTTAGTTTGTAACTATCCATTCAAGGAACAATAGGGGAAAAAATACCAAAAAAAAGTTAATGAAAGTCAGAAATATTTTAAGACAAGCATTTACTATATGATAAATTCCATAGAAGGTTGAAGGCCCTCTTGCTAATTTATTTAATCCTCACACTAGTCCTCCAAGTCCCAATGCAGGTATATTATCTTCAGGGTCAGGGCTGGAGGAAACATCCTGGAGACTTGGAGAAAGGAGAACGCAAAGTCAGGTCTCTCTGACTGCAGAGTATAGTCTCTTTCCAGTTTGTCTGGTGGTTAGGAATTTGAGCTTATAAAGCCAACCGCCTGGGTTTGAATTCTCACCACTGGCAAATTAGTTAAATTCTCTAAACTGTGATGTCTTCATCTATAAAATAAGAATGATAATAACTGCAATTAACTCGTAGGTTTGTTACATAGATAACATGAGATTATGTCTGTAAAACATTCAGCCCAGGGAATGGTCCTCAGAATTTTACTATTGCTGTTATAGTTACAAAGGTTATAATATTTCATATAATTACAGAGTGGCAAGCCACCTGAGAACTCATTAAATCATATTCTCACTGTTTTTATTTAAGGCATCTGCATGCAAAGTTTAGGTTTATGTTATCCGGACTTATTATTCATATTCTCAGAAAACTTTATTTTATATTTATCATATGGATAGGTCCACCAATCAAAGGTGAGTCATCAAATTTTTAAATCTGGTTCAGCTGGAAAAATGTTTTACTGTATTGAAATCAATTACATCAATTTAAACTTAAGCCCTTAACTGAAAATTTCAAAATAAGATGCTTTATACTTTTATTCAAATATTTTCGGCAGACAAGTGGAATCTGTTTTTGTAGGACCTCACGAAATGAAAACCATCCATGGTTTAAAGTATATCCTAAAATGATGAAAACCCTAAAAGGTATTAACTGATTTAATCTTTGGAACTGAATAACATAGATACTACAAAACTTTAATGTGTCTAAGATGCTATCACAACCAAGATATACCATAACTCTATAGACCACTAAGAATAAAAGGTATTAACTGATTTAATCTTTGGAACTGAATAACATAGATACTACAAAACTTTAATATGTCTAAGATGCTATCATAACCAAGATATACCATAACTCTATAGACCACTAAGACAATATGAAAATGCCCTGATTAAACCAGCTGGCATTGATTTTAATATAGTATCTGATTTCAGAGATGTTAAAACACCAAGTCTGTGTTTTAGAATTAATTAAATAAGAAGTCACAATTCTAATGTACAAACAAGGTAGCTGAGGCAAGACAAGCGACAGACACAGGATTTGAATCCAGGCAGCCAGAACTGAGAGGCCACACTCCTAACCGGGAAAGAGATTAGAAGGAAAAGAATAAGATGACCTTAGTGAGTGTTAGGAAAGGTAGTCTGGAATACTTTGTAACTCTTTAAAACATAGTAAAGGATCATTAAATTTGCCAAAGAAACTTATGCTCTTGTTCTCTCCCACTATCTTCTCAAAAAATGGTGAAAATAATCATCACTTTCAATTTGCGAAAAACTGCTAATTTTTTCTTTTTTTGTAGAGGGCGAGGTTGTGGATTTAACTTCATTCATAAACTAATAGTGAAATTACTAATATCAGTGTTTTATAGTATGTTGGAGAAGCTTTTCTACATGAGATCACTTACTCTGGGGAAACCGAGGAGGGTTGTTGTTGACATCTGTCAGAGTGATGTTCACTGTGGTGGTTCCAGAAAGGCCTCCCATCTGGCCGCCCATGTCTTTGGCCTGTATAACCACCTGGTACTGCTCTCTATTTTCTCTGCTCATGTCTGGTAATGCAGTTTTTATTATGCCTTTTGGAAAAGTAGACAAAGGTTTTGCAATTAAATCATCAAGTTTTAAAATTAAGCTGTGCAAGATCCATTTTGCAGAAGTTAATTATAACAAATGGATAAAATGTCAGTGTACTTAAATATGCCTTTCAATCCATAACCAATTTAACATAATTCACAGAACAGAAAGAATTCTGCCATGGGCTATTGTTCACAGAATGGGTTTTCCTAAATCAATTTCATTATTCTTTTGATTAAAAAAATTAACTTCAGTCAGAAGTCTTTAGACAAATAAACTTGCTTAATTTTGTTAATTGTCACATTCTTTAGGTTTGAGTATTTCCTATGCCACATAATGAGCTAAATCTCTGTGAATGTTTTAATGTAGTGTCTTAATTTAAACCTAATAAATAATAGTTTAAAGAGCTAAGAATCCAAATAACTTTTTTAAATAATAGAAAGTTTGCTTTTGTTTCCATGGAGCAACTGTATAGAAAAATAGAAATATGATATTAAATGGATAGGTTTCAAAATATAGAAAAGCCTCTAAACTGATTGTGTTTACAGATGTATTGTATATAATGAGAAACAGACCACGTGTTAAATGCTGTTACCTGATTCTGGGTCCACTGAAAAATATGGCTGTCCTTGCAATATGCTATAGACCACTTTGGCACTATTTCCGTAGTTGGCATCATCTGCATCTGTTGCAGTCACTTGTATAACAGATGTACCTACATAAAGCACCCCCCAAACAAAGACACTTAGATACGTCCAAATTGGAAAAAAATCCTTCTGAAAAATTATTGCTCTTATTAGGGTGTGTTAGACCATGGTATATGTTTACAGAAATTTATTTAAATGATGCTGCCTCAAAGAAAATTACTTTTTCCTCCATTCTTGTGTTTTTAAATTTATGTGGCCATTAATTTTATTGTTTGAGTTATTAATAAAAAGTAACAAAAATCAAAATACGTTTTATCACAAAAATGGATTTAATGAGACTAATATATTGCATTTTTAATTGACTGGAATTATTATGAGAGACGAAAATTTTTCACTGAATATGATGCGTATAAGATTTTCAATTAATATATTTATTGCTAAATGAAAATGTGTATTTAAAGATAAAGCTAACATAATCCTTCTGCTACTTTTTACTTTGGTAAATTGACTGTGTTTTGCAAATAGAATGAAAAATAAAAAGGCTCTGTTTTTAATAAACAAACATTACATGATATATTGACTTGCAAAGTTTTTGTTTTTTGTGTGTACAAGATATATCTAATTATAACGTGTCTGTCCCTCCCTTTAAAATATAGGTAACATGGTCGGATATGATTATGCGTGTTGACTTGCTCCATAGTATTGCTCATTTACTGGAATTTGTAAACCAATAGATAAGAACATGTCTAATTCTGTGCCACATGCAATACTGCAATTGAATATTACAGCTTTTTAAATTTTATGTTATAAAATTTAAATTATTTTTTAACTTTGTTACAAATCATTGTCTTTTAAAAGACAATCATGCTTGGAGCTAGTATCAGGAGATAAGCATAATGGCATGTATTCATAGAATTTTGTTTTTTGTTTTTTTTTTTACTGGATCACTGTAAAGATTCAAGGTACAGTTCTAAAGTCACCCTTAATTGAAGCCTACCATGTATTCCCTTGCACAAAAAAAAATTATAGGACATTTTCCAATTTATTATACATAATTTTTCAAAATTTTGATTTTGGGTCTTACATAGATTTTAAAATTCTTGAGCACAAGGTGGATTCCATATTGGCCTTGTCACCTATTTTAATGCCCCACATATAGTACACACCATGAACTTGTCTAATTGAGTTGTAACAAGTGTTTCTCAAATTTTGCATGTATATGTTATAAAAACGTCAAAAAGTAATATATTGTACATTAAGATTAGTACTAAGTTCATTTCCCATCAATGTATTTGAATATTAATATGTTAATTTAGTAAGTCTTTTTCATATTTTCTCAAAATTAGTTGGCATAAGGTGAGAACTTGAACTCTTACTTTTTAGGCCTTTGTTTCCTCAATTGTAATGGAATGGATATGTCCTGTGAGTGAAAGAAAACACTATATACTAACTCAGTAGCTGTAAAATTTTATCATTTAAAAATTGTATATACCCATGTCCTCACTAGGCCAAAGGAAAGGTGATACGGTGATACCCCTCCCCCAATGATATGGCTAAAAATTCCCATGTAAAGTACTTACTTGTTTCACTTCTCAGAAAATGGTAGTATTTAGGTATGCTATTAAAAACGAGTAAACACTGGTAATATGTCATTGATATGTTAAAGAGAAAAAGAAAGTCCTATTATGTTGAACTATAAAAAATTAATAATTTTTTTCCAGAAATGTAATGACATTATGCAGTTTGTACTATTTATTAATTAGACAAAAAAATGACTTATATGTTTTATGCAAATTTTCTAAATGTTTATTTATGAAGGCATATTAAAAGAGAGAATACCACTTTGATTTTTACATCCTTCCAAATTTTCCAAAATATGTATAATTTTAATTTTTTCTAATTATTTAAAATAAATAATTTACTTTCATATTAAACAAAGATAAATATATATTAGGAAAAATATAGTGAAGCTTGAATGACAAATTTGTGTAATATATTTCATGTCAAAGGTCTGAGCATAATTTTGACATAATTATTTTTGGAATTTATATCTTTATGAGTTTTGCATACAATATACTTCACTTTGAACAGAAAATATATTAAGGAATCAAAAAAGTTTATTATAATCTTTAACTCATCTCTTAAATATACAACTAATACTGTTTCAGAAAAAATGTAAAGGCACAAAAGCTATTTTCATAATAGCAAGTCATGAAGAACTGGCAGTGAACTTCTAAGAATAAATCCTGATTAGAACTTGAAGGATTCATTGACTGAGTTATTTGGGTGACATGTGAAAAACTACAGAGGGATTCCTGTTTGGGGATCAGAGTGTGAGGAGGAGGATAGAATGTTTTTGAGAGCACAATAGGGTAAATATCCAGTCATTGAGAAAGCGTGCATCCAAAACCATGAAATGTACACAACAGGAATTTGCCTTGAAAAAGATGAATGCATGCAAATACAGAAAGTTGATACAAATCTTTAACCAATAGTAGTATAGTGACCACACAAAAAAATTGAAAATATAAAAACTGAGGACCTGCTACTAACATTTTAATCAAAGTGTGTCTCGTTTTCCTTAATTACATATCTTCATATATCATCCAGAGTATATGCTGTGGTCTGAAGATGCTAATGAATTTCACATTTCATAAGTTTATTGGGGTGATTCAAATTTAACTAAAAAGGGGATGAGAGAGTGATTCTGAGAGACAAAACTGAATATGATATACAGTTTTGACAGAAAGAAACAGAGGCAGAGGAAAAAAAACAAGGAGAGGAGTTGGTGAGAGAGAAAAAGAAGAAACAAATACTCTAAGAAATAAAAATAAACAGAAAGAAAGGGCAGATTAGAGGAGATCATCAGAGGATAACATTGTAGAGAAGAGTAAAATAATAATAAGTAAATTTTATTTTATCCCATTAGACTTTATTTTCTTCCAAAGCTAATACTTGTAATTTTCAACCCTTTGATTAAAATCAAAATTAATACTATAATAAAACTAATATTGGAATTACATCATTGTATATTACTTTACTTATAGATGTATTCTTTATTGTGTGATTATGCATGAGCTGTAACTGTTAACATATGGGTTGCACATGACCTGACAAAGTTTCTAAATACCATCTTTTAGTTTTCCTCTGTAAAAAGGCTTATTTGTATGGGTAAATGCTAAGAAAATCATACCTGAAATAATCATAATTAACCTTTTATTTTTCTTTAAACAAGGTAGGAGAGTTTCAGCAAAAGAGCAACACATTTCAGGATGTAAAATACATGTACTTTTCATTTAGACATTATATATATATATATATTAATCTAAAATCATATTGTAAGCTGCAGTTTTTTTTCTTCTTGTTCTTCTATTTGGGTTTAATTTGTCTGAAAAGGACATTTGATTTCAAATAATGAACAAGAAAAATGCTATTTTGGGGGGATTTACTCAGAATCTAATAAATTAGAACATTTCCAGTCAATATTTTATGTAACAAGCATAGTTATTTACCAGTGGAGGGAAATAAAAAGGCATTAAAATAGTCCAGCTATCTCTGCATCTATTAACTTTTTCAGGTACCTTCACATTAAACTAAATTGTATCCAATTTGTAAAATTAGTTGCGTATTTTAGATAATATAGTAAGTTTATATCACTATTTCTTAAGAAATATTTAATGATCGTCAGCCCTTTTATCTTATTAGCCAATCCAAACCTTTTATATTAATAGAGTTAAATGTAGTCACAATTTCAGATAAAAAAAAAAACTTTGCATAAGAACAAGTGGTGCTTAAAATTGTGTGCAGCTTTATAAAGTGGAACAATTATTCTCACTTTGCATGATAAACCAATGCTCAGTAGTGGAACTTGCACAAAAATATCAAGAACACTCAGAATCTTGTTATGATCCTACTAGATTATTTGATCTTAATTCAGTTGCTTAATCTTTCTAAATCCTGGGTTTCAAATTAACAGAATGAGGGTTTAAAGTTCTATTTCCCATGCCTACCACAGAAGGTTGTTTTAATGAACAAAGGAGATAATACTTCAGAAGACTTTTGTCCAATGCAAGCATTCGTTGTTAATATTCACAATAATGCAAGCAAAATTGTCCACGACTGCTGACACTATTTGTTATTCCTTTCATTTCAGGCAAAAATATATTCCACTTGACTGCCATTTGAATGACTCAAAGTTCAGTAGAGGTGAAGTTGTTGATCGAGATGCAATAGAATAATTGTTATCAGTAATCATCTTAGATATGTTACAACATAACCAGAAGACCTTAAGATACATAGAACTGAAACTAATTAGAAATCAGCTAATTTACACTAAATAGTAGTTTCCAGTTATAGCTCTTCTCTTGTAAAAGACCTTATATAACTACATGTCCATAATAATTACCTTAGCAAGCAAACAAATAAAAAAGTTAGGTTACGTGCATTAGTAAATACCTACCAACTCCAGACATTTCAGGAACACTGGCAGTGTATAAGTCTTTTGTGAATTTCGGTTCATTGTCATTGATATCATGGATTTTAATGATAAATTCGGATTCTGGTTCCACTTGCCGCCCAGTCTTCCTGTCTATCGCTTTGGCACGAAGGATGTACAGGGATTTTTCTTCTCTGTCTAATTTCTTTGCAGCATGAATGTCTCCTGTATTTTCATCTATAACAAACAGACTGCCAGCCCCATCTCCTGTTAAAATGTATTTTAAATTTCCATCTCCTTTATCTTGGTCAGTGTGAAGCTTCAGAGAGGTAGAAAAGAAGAGTTCTATAAACATATGCATTATTATTATTACAGAAAAAATAATTTTGGCACATATCAATGGTCTCCATATAATATCACTGCAATGATGATTTTAATAGCTATCTTAATTTTCCTTGGGGGCAACAATGACATTTCAGTTTCTGTTATAATCAAAAATTTTAAACAATTGTATTTAGACACCATAAGGGGTTAGATTTAAAATAAAATGAAGATGAATATATATCCTTCAAAACACAGTGTTTCAAAGATATTTATGAATAGAACATTACCAAGATGTAAGCTTTGAGTATATTAAAAAGAAAAAAAAATCTATTAACCTAGATATTGAGTGTAAAACATTAATTAATCTTGATTACATTTAAAATCACCAAACTCAAAGATATAATATGAGGAGGAATTTCTGAACTTATTATAATAATAAGTTTAGAATGGATAACTTAATGTTAAACTAATGTTATCCCTTTTCAGTAAAACATTGTAGAAGCACAGTCTCTGTAGTCAGAGAGACCAGCAGGAGAGAGAGAGAATTATAATCTCACAGATTATTTTCTATATGACTTTGGGAGACTACTTTTTCAAGCACAATATTATCATTTTGAGAAAATAACATATTTCATGGACATTTTGAATTTCAAATGATGTAAAATACATAGGCTTTCCTCTGGCCATATAAATCATGTCTTAAAAAAATAAGAATTTTTTTCATTAATTATCTTTTTTCTTTTGATAAGTACCCATCTGTAAAAATAACTTCTTAAGGTTAAATACTGATCAATGTGTATTTAAAATGAAAGAGCCACGTAATCATGGAAATTTTGAATGGGAAAAATCTTAAAGTTTTTGAAATCCTAACACTATTCTGAAACAAGTCTTTTTTTCTTTAACATTTTTACTGATGAATAATAATTGTATATATTATATAATTACAGGGTACAAAGTGAGGTTTTCATATGTTTACATAGTGGAATGATTAAATCAGGATAATTAACAAGTCATCACCTATCACTTATCATGTTTTTGGGTTAAAAACATTTGAAAGAGGTGTATGAAGAAAGGGGAGATGCTGATCAAAGGGTACAAAATTTCAGTTAGGAGGAATAAGCTTTAGCTCAGAACGGTGACTATAATAAATAACAATTCATTGCATATTTCAGAACTACTGAAAAAGTAGATTTTAAATGAAACTAGAGCCTTAACTAGCCTATCCCTTGTTACGTTGCCCTATGTCGTCAGATACTTCACGATTCCCATCACGCCCTGGCCTCACCTATTTCTTTGACATCCCATTCTATCTTTGAATTATTCAACTATTCAAATGATGTTTTTTTATGGTAGCCAAAAGTAGATAGTTGAGTTTCATATTTTACTCCCATTTTGCTTTTAAGCCCAACATCAAAAATAATCATCAAAGAAGACTTTCCTTCTCTGAAATATCTTCTCCACCCATCTGTCTTCATCTCTATGGCTACCATCTGCCCTTTTCTCCATCATGTCTTGCCTGAACCACTGCAGCAGTCTCCTAATGAAGCTGCCTCCACTCTTGTTCTATTTCAAACAGTTCTCCATACTAAAGAGGGTGATTTTTCTACATCGTAAATCTGCTCATGTTAAAAATTCATAGCTTTGTACCTTAAAAATTGTCAACAAGACACAATGTGTAAGATTCATGAACCTAAGTCCTACAAACCATGGTTAGTTAAAAAATCAAAGCAAATTCATTCCTAATCAATTTTCCTTTAAAGTCAAGAATAAGGTTCTTTTTTTTTTGGGGGGGGGGGGGTATTGCTTGTATTATCTTTTATTAAAAAAACAACTTTATTGAGGTATAATTGAAATTAATAAAAATTGCATGCTTAAGGTATGAAATTTAATGAGATTGACATATACATACAACCATGATTTGAACATGATTCAAACTGTCCAGCCCTTATGAACAATCCTAATATTTCTTTAAAAAATATTTAAAATTTCTAATTTCATGTACAGTTTCTAATGAGGAGAGCTGTAGAGTATTGTTAACAATTGCTAAAATATAAATTATAGTGCAAAATTACTGATGTTTCTATAATGGTAAAATACAATTCCAAAACTTCTTCAAGAATGGTATGTTGCACTTCTGCCTTAAAGAGGAATTTTTCTTACTTATTTCAGATAAATCAACTTATATCTCTAAATCCACTCAGATATTGGCTTTATGATTAATAGATTAGTATCTGGTTTTATGATAAACAAAAAGTACACATTATACTACTTGTATGCCACATATTTACACTGTAATGATTTCCACTTTGGGCTATGATACATTGGGTGAACTTGAACTCTCAAAGCAAACCACTATAGACCTGAACAAAATATGTGAATCCATTGTTTTTAAAAATTAAACAGCATAAGGGGAGAAATATGACGAGGTACACATTTACCCTAGCATTCTTCTTTAGGAAGAATGAGCACAGACTGGAAATCTTGCTTGGCAAAGAAAACAGAGATCAGAGTTCAGGGCTGCTACTGTGGCATCAATTTGCTGGACAGGGTACAAAGAGGAAAGATTCAAGTAGAAGAGCCCAACCAAGGTATCTTTGTAAAAGTTCTGCGAAAATTTATACTGGGCTGGCTGGTTAGCTCAGTAGGTTAGAGTGCAGCCTTGTAACACCAAGGTTAAGGGTTAGCATCTCCACATCAGCCAGCTGGCAAAAAAAAAAAAAAAAAAAAAAAAATGTGTGTGTTTGAATAATAAACTGTTCATGAACAGGGATGTCTACAATAAAACACTTCTTGGGGTCTGAGATTTTTAACAGAGAATTTCAGAGGTTGTAAAATATGGAAAGAGGTAAGAGTTTTAACACCACTAGAATGGTTCAGTATTAACTGAACATCATGGGCATTCAGTTAAGATGTGAGAAAAATAACTACTCAAACAAAGCTTAAAATCAAGACTGAGGCACTGTAATGTTGACAATGTCCAGAACATGAAAAAAAAAAAAAATACTAAACTTAAAAAATACCTAGAGAATTTGTGATCTGATATATATATATATATATATATAATGTATACACATATATACATATATATATATGGATATGTGTATATATATGTATATGTATATGTCGATGAAGGCGGAAATGAAGACAACACAGACATGGGAATTAACAGACATACATGTAACTAGAGAACTAAATAATATGCATAAACTTACAGTTACAAAAGGAAGGAAATAATATTAAACAGAAGAATTTTTTAAAGATTTAATGGTGACTATTTTTCAAGTGAATGTAGGTCACCAGTTCACACATCCAAGTTCAGTGAATTTCAACAACCAAAATTACAAAGAACTGTAAACATGGGCACATCATGGTCAAATTGGCGAAGAGTAAAGAATTAGATAAAATCCTCATATTACCTAAATTTTTTGGTGATTTCTTCCTTGATTATTTAGAAGTGTGTCATTAATTACTAAATGTCTGAATGCTTTTTGGTTGCCTTTTTTTATTAGTATCTAGTTTGATTGTATTGTGAAAAAAAAATCTTAAAACCATTCAAGGAATAAATGTTATGTTCAGGGAAAATATAACAAAAAAACACACCTCATTTCATATCAGAAATAATGGATGCCTGACTTATTTCGTACAAATATCTTTCAAAAATAAACAAATAATAACTTTTTTTTACAAAGTGAATAGACTATATTTTTTAGAGTAGTTTCAGTTTCATAGCAAAATTGAGTGAAATGTACAGAGATTTTCCATATGTCCTCTGCTCCCACACATTATAGCCCTCCAAACCATCAACACTTTCACTAAAGTGATACATTTGTTACAATGGGTTAATCTCTATTGACACATCATTATCACCCAAAGTCCACAGTTTACATCAGAGTTCAGTCGTTATGTTGTATTCTATGGGCCTGAACAAATGGAGAACTACATTTTGAGAGAAAAATGCTAAGATAATTTACTGTCATAAAACTTTCACTTCAAGAAATACTAAATAAATGGCATTCAGCTGAATTGAAATGATTCTAGATTGAATCCTATAAATAAAGGAAGAAATGAAGAAGCCTGGAAAGAGTTGGCAAATAGACTATTTTAAATTTTCCTTAAAGACAATTAATGATTTAAATATAATTTAATATCAATATGGAATACATTTTACACAATAACACAATAAAGCAAAAGTAAATTATATATATATATTTATATCTATCTATCTATCTATCTATCTATCTATCTATCTATCTATCTATCTATCTATAATATATATATAGCAGCCAAGTGTGTAAATGGTAAATGGGATTATATTATTTGAAAGTTCTAACATTTTGGAAATGGAATCATATTAATTCCAGTTGAACTCTGATAAATTAAGGGTGTATATGTTAATCCTTACAGTAACTACTAAGGAATACCAGAAGATCAATCAAGCTAAATCGACAATAGAAGAGAGAAAATGGAATACTGATTAGGTGGGAAAGAGAGACAAAGATGGGGAGACACAGATAGGGTGATTGTTACATATGTAATGATAAGAAGAAAGAAGAGATAAAGAAAAGTAAAACAAATATAAAACAAGAAGACAAATAGTAGATATAAATATAAGAAACTTGATAATATGCAGATCATAAGAGCCATGCTTTCTATATTACAATACAAATAAGTTTAAGTACAGAAATAAAAACATAAACATAGCAAACACTAATTATAAAAAAACATGTGGGACTATATTAATATCATACAAAATAAGCTTCAAAAATATTTTTAAAAATGAAATGTTTCAGAACAATAAAAGAGGCACTACCTCAGAAAGACATAACTATCATTGTTGTGCGCAGATATAATAATATAATTTTAAAATATATGAAATGAAATTCAAAAAACTAAAAGAAGTAGCAGACAAATCTAAATCATAGTTGGATTTTTTAAATGGAAATATTTAGCCTTTATTTTTATAAGAAACTAATATATTACCTACAAGTAATATTTAAGGTATTAGATTTTAGAATAGATCATCACAATAAGTCATTATACTATTCACATATAACCAAAGCAGCTAATATCAATAAACTTACAATCAAGAGATATGCTATTGGGGTGTCATTCCTTTTAGGCCCTCTTAGCTCTCAGAACAATGATATATATATAATATATATATATATCTATATATATATATATATATACATACATACACACACTAAGCTACATATAAAGAACTAGCTATATTAATATTAAATTAAACATGAGCTTATTCTGATATCTATAGTTGGATATTTTAACATACTAGTTTCAGTAATTAATAGAAGAAAAAGAAGACTATTAGTATAAGAATATAGAATATGTGGACAATATCATTAACTAAAGCAGTCCCAATAATATTTTTATAGCATAATGCCCAACATCTGCACATTATGCATTATTTTCAAGTGCACTTGGAACATTCACCAGATTTATACTACCTGCTAAATTGAGTTGAGGTTGAAAAAAATCTGACCCAGAACCTGTTAACATATAACCTGAATTATGTCTATTGTCCCAAAATTGATATACGGAGTCAATTATATTTTCATCAAAATTCTAGCAGATACATTTTTTTGTAATAAATTGACAACCTAAAATTAACACTGACATGGGAATGTAAATGACCTAGAATGACCTAGATAATTTTGAAGAACAAAGTAGGAGACTTCCATTACTGCATTTCAAAAGTTATTGCAAACCTACAATAATAAGGACAATGACATATTAGTTTCAGGATAGAAAAAAGTACAAAATAGAGAATCCAGAAATAAATTCATAGATATAAAATCGCTTGAGTTAATGAAAAGGGACTAATGCAATTTCATTTTGAAATCAACTTTCTCAGTAAATTCTGCTGAAGCAACTTGATATTGGTATTCCAAAAAATGAAGACACATCATCCATAACTCACATCATGTACGAAACCATTTTGAGATGGATTACAGACCTAAATATAAAAGATTGAAGAAAAAGCGTTTTGGGGGAAAAAAATGACCTTCTCTTCATGATATAAAGGGAGCTAAGTATTTCTTATACAGGATCCAGTAGATAGTAATGATTAAAAAAATAAAATAGCAATATTTGCAATTTTATCAAAATTTAAATCTACTCATCAGAAGACATTGTATTTTGATGCCTTGCCATTAAGTGTATATATGTTAAGAATTGTTTTGTATATATGTATATGTATAAGTAAAAATTGTTTTGTATATATGTATATGTAAATTTCTGTATATATGTAATTCAATATATAATTCAATGCATACATTAGAAAATAAGAAAGCTCTAAAATCAATAATGTAAAGTTCCAAATTAGGACATTACAAAAGAAAAGAAAAATCAAATCCAAGGTTAATAGAAATTATAAGTAATAATAAAATTGAGAGTAGATATCAATGAAATTGAAACATAGAAAGAAGGCAGAAATCTGCAAACTAATGGGAGAGGACTCAATATGAAATCAACCTTGACAACACCTTGATTTTGGAGCTTCCAGAATTGTGAAAAACAAATACATATTGTTTATGTCATAAAAGAAAAATAAATCAATAAAATTGAAACAGAAAATCAATAGAGAGAATCAATGAAACCAAAATCTGGAAATATAAATAAAATTGACAAAACTCTAGGTAGGCTAACTAAAAAACAAAGAAAGAGAACAAAAATTACTAATATCTGATATCACTACTGATCCTACTAACATTAAAAGGATAGTAAAGAAACAATATATACAATTTTATGCCTACCCATTTGATAACTTAGATGAAATGGATCAATTTCTTAAAAATCACTATCTAGCAAACTTAAACAAAGACAAATAACCTGAATAAGCCTTTCTCTAGTAGAGAAAATGAGTCAACAATTAATATCCTTCCCAAAGAAAAAGCACCAGGTGGAGATGGTTTTACTGGTGAATTCTATCAAACATTTAAGGAATAATTGTTACCAATTCTTTAAAATCTGTTCCAGATAATTAAAGCAAAGGAACATATCCTAACTAATTTTATGAAACCAGAATTAACCTAATAGTGAAACAAGATATAGATGTTGCAAAAATCAGACAAAACGCTAATGTTATAGACCAATATCTCTCATGAAATAGATGCAAGAAATTGTCAATAAATATTAGCAAATATAATCCAACAGTGTATAGAAAGAATGCACTATAACCAAGTGGGATCTACTCAAGGTAAACAAAACTGGGTGAACATTTAAAAGTGAATTGATGCAATTTGATCAGATCAATAGGCTAAAACAAGTGATATAATCATACCAATAGATTCAAGAAAACATTTAACAATTTTCAATGCCCATTTATGATAAAAAGCTAGTAATAATAGCAAGCTAGGGATATGAAAAAAATTTCTGCAAATGATGATAATGAACATCTACAAAAAACTCTATGGCTAATATCATACTTAATTGAGAAACTCTAGGTGCTTTACCCCTAAGATTGGGGACAAGGCAAGGATGTACCATCTTACTCCTATTTAGCATATTACTGGAAGTCCTACTTAATTCAGTAACACAAGAAAGGTAAATATAAGTTACACAGATTGTAAAGAGAGAAAGAGACTGCCATTGTACACGGATTATATGATTGTTTTGTAGGAAATCACAAAGAATCAAATACAGAACAAATTCTTGGATCAAATAAGGGAAAACTGCAGCATACAAGGTTAATTATACAAAAGTCAGTTACTTTCCTACAGCAATAAACAATTTGAGTTTACATTAAAAACCCTACACGATTTACATTAACACCAAAAATTGAAACACTTAGATATAAATTTAACAAAATATGTACAAGATCTATAGAAGCAGAACTATGAAATTCTGATAAAAGAAATCAAATAATAATGAAATAAATGGAGATATATGTCATGTTCATGAATAGGAAGCACCAAAAATTGAAACACTTAGATATAAATTTAACAAAATATGTACAAGATCTATAGAAGCAAAACTATGAAATTCTGATAAAAGAAATCAAATAATAATGAAATAAATGGAGATATATGTCATGTTCATGAATAGGAAGACTCAATTTAGTAAAGAGTCAGCTCTTCCCAACTTGATGTATGGATTCACTACAATTCCAATTAAAGTTGAGAGAGTTACTTCATGGGTACTGAGCAACTCTAGAGTTTATATGGGAAGGCAAAAGACCCAGAATCACCAACACAGTATTGAAAAAGGACAAAGTTGGAGACTGGCATTACTCAAGTTAAAGACTTGCTACAAAATGTAGTAATAAAGATACTATGGTATTGGTGAAAGAATAGACAAATAGACAAATGGAACAGAATAGAGAGCCAAGAAATAGACTCCAACTGATCTATCATGAAGGAGAAAGCACAGTCTTTTCAACAAATGGTGCGGGACAACTGAACATATGCATCAAAAAAAGAAAAAAAAATACATATAGCCCTTACACCTTTCACCAAAAAATCACTCAAAATAGTTCAAAGAATTAAATGTAAAATGCAAAGCTATAAACTCCTAGACAATAACCTAGGAGGAAATATGTCGCCTTGGGTTTGGCAATGACTTTTTAAATACAACACCGAAAGTATGATAAATGAAAAAAAAAAAAAATAGATAAACTGAACTTCCTTAAATCTAAAAACATCTAGTCTGTAAAATACACTGGTAAGAAAGTAGAAAAAAAAAGCCACATACTGGGGAAAATTGTATCTGGCAAAGAACTTGCACCCCCAAAAATGCACAAACTCTTAAGAAAACAAACATCCCATTTAAGAAGTGGACTAAAGATCTGCACAGGCACTTCCCCAAAGAAGACGCACAGATGGCAAATAAGCAGATGAAAAATGTGCGAAGTCGTATTTCATTAGTGAATTGCAAACTAAGAAGATGAGATACCACTACATTCATTAGAATTACTAAGTCCAAAGCACTAACACTAAATGCTGGTGAGGATTCGGAACAACAGGAATTCTCATTTATTACTGGCAAAATGCTAAAGCCACTTTGGTAGGCAGTTTGTGAGTTTCTTACACAGCTAAACAGTCTTAACATGTGATCTAGCAATTGGGTTCCCAGATTGAAAAATGTATACATGAATGTTTATATCAACTTGACCCATAATTGCCTAAAACTAGAATCAACCAGAATGTCCCTTAATAGGTTAAATGATAAACAAATTATTGTACATTCCTACAACGACATACTATTCAGCAATGAAAAGAAATGAATTATCAGTCCACAAAAAGAAATGGAGGAATTTTAAATTCATATCACTACATGAACGAAGCTTGTCTGAAAAAGACTATATACTGTATGATTCTCATTATATGACATCAGGGAAAGGCAAAACTTTAGCGCTAGTAAAATGCTCAGTGATTGCCAGGAACTCAGGGGTAGTTAGAGAGAAATAAATAGATGAAGCACAGGGGATTTTTAGGCAGGAAAACTAGTCTGTGTGGTACCTCAGTGATGGATACAAGACATAATGCATTTGTCAAAGACCATGGAGCTGTACAGCACAAAAAAGTGAACCCTAAAGTAAACTATGGGCTTTAGTTAATGATAATGTAACAATATTGATACATCACTTGTAAGAATTGTACCACACTAATGCAAAATGTTTATAAAAGGGAAAACTGTACTGGGGGGATGGGTGGGTATACATAGTGTATATGGGAACTCTTAGTACTTTCTACTCAATTTTTCTATAAAACTAAAACTGATTAAAAATGTTTATTAATTAAAAGCAAAAACAAAAATGCAATGTTACTAAAAAAAAGTCAATGTAAAGAAAGTGAAATATCAAGCCACTAAAATAAAATATTTGGAGAATATATATTTATAAATGACTCATATCTACAATATATGGAAATACTATAAATCATTAAGCAAAGACAAAGAATACAACCAATACAAAATGAGGGAAACACTAACAGGCATTTCATGAAGTAGATACTTGTATATTCCATAAACATAAAAACGTGCTGAACAGCATTATTCTTTAGCAAAATGTAAGTTGAAAGCTCAACGGGGAATACTATACATCTTCCAGAATAGTTAAAATGAAAAGCTAAATTGAGAAAGATAGAGTGTGTGAAATGCTGTAATTTTTAAAAAAATGGTTTTTGTTATTAATATTCATGAGATACAAAGCTGATTATTAACCCTCGTGCTCATGCTGTGAGGGCCAGATTCATACTGGCAGCATACCCATTACCAGAAATTGCTTTTGTACCCCCTGTCCCCACCCAATTATCCCCAACCTCCCTCCCCCTCCCCCTTCCACCCACTGCACTTTGTAGCCCAAGGAATATTCTCTCCCTCTTCAAGACCAACACACTACTGTTGTCTTTCTTTCCTTCCTTCTTTCTCTCTTAGCTTCCACTTATGAGTGAGTACCTGCGATATTTATCCCTCTGTGCTTTTCTTATTTCACGTGACATAAGTTTCTCCAGGCTCATCCATGTTATTGCAAATGGGAGTATTTCATTCTTTTCTATGGCACACAGTAGTATTCCATGGTGTATATATACCACACTTTCCTTATCCAATCATCCATCGATGGACATTTAGGGTTCCATGTCTAGGCTATTGTAAACAGAGCTGTGATGAACATGGGAGTGCAGGTATCCCTTCGACATGATGAT
>NW_007731171.1:72793-74005 GCF_000696425.1 Galeopterus variegatus
CGACATGATGATTTCCATTCCTCTGGGTATATACCCAGAAGTGGGATTGCTGGATCATATGCAAGATCCATCTGTAGTTGAGAAACCTCCATACTGTTTTCCATAGTGGCTGTACTAATTTACAGTAACAGCAACAGTGTAGATGTGTTCCTTTCTCTCCACACCCTCGCCAGCATTTGTTATTCACCAACTTTTTGATTACAGCCAGCCTAACGGGGGTGAGGTGGTATGTCAATGTAGTTTCAAGTGTAACTATTTCACCTATTTGATAAACTCTTTGGCAGTTTCTAATGAAGTTAATTATATAACAACCCTGAAAGGAAGAAAATACGTTCCCGGCAATGCCCACTTCAAACATTCATATAATATTAGTCATGTAAGTTTTATTTATAATAGTCTGACAACCAACAGGAGAATTGATGAGCAAATTGTGTTATGTCCATCCAATTGAATACTCCTCAGCAATTAAAACCAAAGTGTTTATGCATTCTGCAAATTGTGTGAATCTCAGATACATTATAGTGACTAAAAAAGTTAAACATATAAATATACATCCTGTATTACCCATTTATTAAAAGTTCAGGAACAGAAAAAAATATTTATAGTGGCATAAGTCAGAGTATTGGAGTAATTGATTAAAAAGTCACAATGGAACTTTCAGGAATAATGGAGATTCTCTATACTTTGATCTGAAAAGTGGTCAGAAGTTTCTGTATGTGCATGGATGTCTACTCACACACTCGTATACACACACATATATGACATAATTAGAATCTGCATTTAAGTATAGTTTTACTTTCTAGTGTATGTGGATTATGACTTAAATTCACTGTAAAATTGTGCTCCTTTAACAATAAAATTAAATTACATAAAAAGTCTCCCTTAATATTGCTAAATTATAAAATTATAAAAATAAACTAATTTTCCTAAGAAATTAAAAATAAAACTGCTCAAATATAATTATAATTACTAAGATGTTAATAAATTAGCTCATTAAATGTGAAAACTTAAATGATACTAGCTTTCCTCTATAACAGCAATTACCGTCCTGAAAATAAGAAAAATATTAACAACAAAATGTTAAAAATAAGAAAAATATTAACAACAAAATGTTAAAATACTGCATGAAATGAGATTGTAGGATTGATATCAAGAAACTATCATATACTCAGGATGTAGCATAAATCTAATTGGTAGGTAATGCTTAATATT
>NW_007731171.1:77515-78248 GCF_000696425.1 Galeopterus variegatus
GTGTGATCTGTAAGTCTCCGCCTCACTATCCGGGCATTTCCCCTCTCTGTGTGCACACGATGGGGCCTCCTGGAGGGTGCGTCTTTTTTTCTGAGACTCCTCCTCCTTTGCCTGACCCCTCCCCTCTCTGTGCACTCAGTAAAGGGCTGGGGCATGTCTTCTGCAATCCTCCTCTCTCAGCCCCACCCAATACTCCTCTCTCAGCCCCACCCGGCCCCGAAGGGGTCTCAGGCCTCCGCCACGGACACTGTGGGTGTTCCTGCAGCCCTGGGCAAGGTCCTCTCTGGGCCTCCCACCTTCCCCCCGGTAGTGCGGCCCCCTGTGTGGTTGAGTTATCTCCCACACCAGGGCGTGAGCCCCCTGGGGGAGGATCCCACAACACACAGTTCCTCTTTGAATCCCCCTGGCGTGAGCCGGCTCGGCGCCCTCAGGCCAACTCTCCAGCAGGATCAAACGGGCTCGGGGGCACCCCGGTCACCCCTCTCCCAACAAGAAATCAGTCTGGGATTTTTCCAAATTGAAGGCCACAGAGATGGTATCTGCCTCCCAGAAGCAGGGAGTTTACCTGGGGCCGAGGCCCCAGGCGTGGTGGAGTGACAGTCTGGCCGGGATCCTCTTCCCTGCCCTCCCGACACTGGCCGGGGGCTCCCGCACGCCACCAGCCCTGCCAGAGATCTGCGGGAGGAGTGGGATTGGTGGCTGCTCCACAGGCCCCGGGGGGCCCTGCGCTGAG
>NW_007731171.1:79248-111686 GCF_000696425.1 Galeopterus variegatus
TTGTAGATTAGTTGATCAGTGATTTATTCGTTTTTTGTTGCTCTTGGAAATGCAAATAGTACTCTGGCAGCACAGCGCACACTTCACAGGCTCTCTCTGTCCTCTGGCACGCTCACTCCAGACCCGTCGCCATCTTTTCCATCTGAAAGCTTTTTCTCCAAGTTCTGGTACAAGGCAAGGCTGCCCACCCTCATCACCCCCACTCAACACAGTGCTGGAAGCACTAGCTGAAGCCCTGGCATTAGATCTTCATTGGACCTAGAGAAACAAGAAAATCCTTTCTTCCCCCAGAGAAATACTTCGGTTCACTCTAAAGTATTTTTTAAACTTAGTCCTTCTATTCCACATTTAAGCTAGAATATCAAAGCAGTAGCTATAATTTAGAAAATGTTAAAAACTAAAGCAGAAAAGATATTCTGGTGAAATATTAAACATAGATTTATCAAGAAATATTGTTAACATAAAATGAGCTCTTATAATTTAATACAAAAACAAATACTATTTGAAAATTGGATTAAAATGTAATTACAATTCACAAAATGAAATTATAAATAACAAATAAGAATATGTATTGTTTTTAACTGGTGATCAAAATACTGGAAAACTATATACTTTTTTACTTTCATGTTTACGGTGACAAAAGAATGATAAAAGTTAATGTTAGGAAGCATGAATATAAAAATAAACCTCTGATGAAGAAGCAAATTTATTTTCAAAAATTGTAGCAAGAAAATGGAGTTATTCTTTCAAGTAATTAAGTATGCATACATTTTGGACAGTTATCCCAATGCAGCATTTTTTTTTTCTCCTAAGGAAATTACAAAAAAACACATACCTCAAGGTATGTCTATAAAGATGTTTTTCATAATCCATGCTTTATTAAAATAATGACAACAACATAGAGAACTCCTTAATTGTGCATGTCTTTTTCTCTATCATCCAATAGACAAAATAAAATTAAAACTAATTTATAAAACAAAAATCCATGAAGGAATTTTGTGACAAATTACTAAGCAAAAACTGAGAGCATGTATAGGATGGATAGCATCATTCTTAGAACTTGAGATAAATTGAATTAATATTTTAAGAATGGATTGCCGGTGATTGTATGTTCATGTGTGTATGTGTGTGTGTGTGCATGTATACTTAGAACTTGAGATAAATTGAATTAATATTTTAAGAATGGATTGCCGGTGATTGTATGTTCGTGTGTGTATGTGTGTGTGTGCATGTATGTGTGTGTATCCATCCTAGATGTTTGTGTTCAATAAACCCTGAAGGGATTTATAATAGCTTATGATACTGCATTTTTTCTAAAAGGTGGAGAAAGACACTGACATAAAGACTTGAGCTTTTTCAGAGCCTTTTAACTTCACCTTTTGTGTAAAGATCCCCAAGAGCCTATAATAGCAGTCAAAAATGGAGCTACCTATTTAAAACGATGGAAAATGGATTGAGATTGCATACTATCAAAGACTAGACATTTGAAGAGAATGCAGAGGACTCATTTATAAAAGCTGTCATTAGTATATGCTATGAAAATTTTATAAAAAGTGATGACATTTTATAAGTAGTTTTCAGGATTCTGCCCAGCCACAAATGTCTCTTTCATTAAGGAAGTATCCAATAGCATCCCGCTACATATCCAAGAATAATTGTCATTTCGATGACAAAAACATATATTCTGTTCAGACACTGACATGGAGCAGAGAGGCTGTCTACATATATGTTAAATCAGGAGGGGTCTGAAATAAAACAACATGGTGCAGTGGAATTAATTTCAAAAAATGAGGCATAATGAAATTGGTGAGAACAATTAACAAAAATATTACTGGGGAAAATCAATTTGTTTTCAAAAACTGAGAGCACCTTGCCTGCTGAATTAGCTAGTAAAGTAAGTTCAAGAACGAAAGAGACGTTTTTTACCTGCCATAGCGTACTACTGAAAATAAACTGGGCTTATTCAGGTTGAGGCATGTGTAATAGATACGGTTTTCACAGAACTCATATAGTGCTTAGCACAGATTATGCTCTTAATAAATAATTGTTGAGTGAAAAAACGAATGTTTCTTCGATTAAACCACGAATACACATAAATATATTTCCTTATACTAGTTACTTTCAGATAGCTTCAAACAACTCGGGATTGTTTTGGTTTTAAACCAGGATTAACGTTATGTCATTGCATTATCAGGGAGCAATTCTTGCTAGATATAAACAATGAAGAATAAGCAGCCTACCTGATTGTGGGAATGCATTGGTGTTCTAAGAAGTAAATGTGGATTAGGTTTGAGACATTTTATCTTGGCATACCTTTGTTAAGTCATCAAGAGCCCTTTACTGAGCTGGAGATAACTTTCCAGACGTGGTGACTTCCAGGCACTTTCAGATCATGAGGAAACTTCTGCTGTTTTTCTAATGCCTCTTTGGGGTGACAGCATCTTATTGATCACACCTCCGGCACTCTCTGTCCCTGCCATATACCATACAGATTTCTCAACTCAACTGCTCCCTGTCGTTGTGGCACACATAATATGAACCAGACTACTGTCTATCACAGTTAAGAATGAAAGGTAGGATACTCTTCTCTAAAACTCCCAAAGTTTTCTGGAGGTTCAATATCCTGAGGCCAAGTCCGAAGACCACAGTTGATGGAAAAGCTTATGCAGCAGAAACTGTTACTATATCTCCAAATCCTTCACAGAGAAGGTAATCATGTGTGTTTGGATAGTGGTCAGTAGAATATGGGGAAAGAAAAAAAATAGTTCTGAATGTGTACATATTCTAGGAATGATTTTACTGTCATACATCTATGTACAGCAGTTATTTAAGACCTGGACTGTGACAGTTCTATGCTTATTTTCAGGGTGCATTGAAATTTGGTACTGATGTTTGGTCAAGACGGAATGAGATGAGCAAGCTAGTGATTTATATTATGGTTTTAAAATTCTAAATTCCCATGGTGGCATCCCAGGTCAGCTTGTCTATAATATTTAGAGTTTTGTAGACTGATGACTTATGCTTGGTTTAATTAGTTATACAGCCTGACTTGACTACATAAATTAGAGCTATATAAATTAACTCTCTGGCCACTTTTGCCAAAGCTAATCTATAACCAAATACTTAGCATACATCTTGATGTTTCAAAATCCGACCAAGATTTCTACATTTCTTTTTTGTCTTATGTTCAGCAATTCTAAAACAAAGAATGTGTCCATCTTACCTAGAAGTCCCTGCTGCAAGGTGAAATGTACGGATAGTAATGAAGTAATACAATTTTAGAAGTCACATTAATTTAATTAATCATCTTGAAATATGGGACAAGACAAAACAATCAGAGTCCTATGGGGTGGGATGAAGTTACCTTTCTGACAATACTAGCACCAAATTTTGCTCAGATACTGTCCAAAAACAAAACAGACAAACAAAAACAAAAACATGCAAATAAACAATCTTGATCTTTCAACTTTCCTTAGAGATGGTGTTGAATAAATTGCCCCTGACGATCTGGCCATATACACCAAGCACACATCACTGGGGTATATAGCTGACTTACAGGAATTTCATGAAGCCAAAGAGGGCAGAGTGGCCTGGCAGAGAAAGAATGTCAGAATAGGCTTACACTGCACAAAGATTTCAGGGGGCTAAGCCTGTTTCAACACAAAGACTTTGATTAATGCTGCGAGCCTAGAAAAATAGATGCAAAATCAGTAGGACAAATTGTTAGATATTGGCTGAGATAAGGAAGTGGGCAGGGTGATGGGCAAGAAGATGACAGATGTATGCCTGTGTACAAAGTGTATTCTCTACAATATTTGTCTCCAAGAGACGATTAAGAACTATTCACGTGACAACTGGGAAATCCTAATTAACTCACAGTGTTACTTAAAGTTTAAATGAGACTATGTTTGCAAAGTCTCAGTTCGGTTCCGAATATATAGCATAAATTTAAGAAATTGGAATGTGATTAACTGCTCTTTTGTTATTTTTGTATTGTATGTTTGTTAAATTTAATTATTATTATATTTCTAGTTGCTTGTTATTTTATGCAGAGAAGATGAGAGAATGGAATTATTTCCTGTTATTTTTAACTTTCCTATTATTTTTGCTTTGCTCATAATTATTTTTATCCTATGTTATAGTATATTTTCATTCACCTCATGCAGTAATTCATGTTTTTGTTTTGTTTTGTTTTCTCTGTAAATGATACACTTTACTTTCGCTAATGTAATCACATTTTAAATTTCCTTAGATTCCTCATTGATTTTTTTCTCATCCATCTTTAGTTTTTCTTTTTCTTTTTTTTTGTTTTTCCTTTTTGTCTTTTTTCGTGTCCGGCAACGGATCGCAACCCTCAGTGTCACACCCACACCTCGCTCAGCCAGTGAGCGGGAACCGGTCTGTATGTGGGATCCGAACCCTCAGCGGGAGTGAGGCTGCGCTCCCAAGCGGCGCACTGTAGCAGTGAGCCACCGTCGCTCAGCCAGTGAGCGGGAACCGGTCTGTATGTGGGATCCGAACCCTCGGCGGGAGTGAAGCTGCGCTCCCAAGCGGCGCACTGTAGCAGTGAGCCACCGGGCCGGCCCCCATCTTTAGTTTTTCTTTTTGTATCTTTCTTTTATTTTATTTGTATCCTTGATTCTTTTCTACAGAGTCTATTTTTTTGATGAAAATCAAATGGCTTTTCAAAATTTCTTGTCTGTAAAAAGTATAATTTATTGTTACCTGCTCCTTTGAAATAATTGTGTCCTTGCACATATATTCATATATTTATATATTTTAGTATTTTTATGCAGATTCCTTTTCTTTGTTTTGTTTTTCTTTACTTATATTTCAGAGTATGCACTTCAGCTCCATTCCAATACTGAAAAGAAATTAATGTAATTCAATTTCCCCTTCTTAAGTATACTGCTCAATATTACAGCAAAATGATACTATAATAATCAAAACTTACAATAATAGTCAAACTAAAAACTTAGGAAGACAATATCAGTAGGACTCTGGTTGAGTGAGACTCTATCTCCAAGAGAATCAGATGTCCCCTTACAATATTCTCTCTATTTTATATCCTAGCAGGGCAGGTTTCAGAGTTGCCATCTTAGGGTTTATACAAAAAAATTAGAAAATGAAAGTCTGTTTATTTTAAATACACACTGTTTTTAATTAATATAGTAAGAAATTGTATAATTCTCCTCTAATTGCCATCTTAAACCATAAATCCCATTTTATTATTTTTATACCTTTTTTTTTTCCTGGCTCTCTTTTCTCTCACCTGAACCAGCTGCATAGTGCTGTGGTTTAAATGTGCCCCCAAGCTCACGTTGGAACTTAACCCCCAATATGGTGGTGAAAGGTGGGGCCTTTAGGAGGTGATTGGATTGGAGCATGAGCACTGCGCCCTCATGAATGGATTGATCCATTCATGTAGTAATGGGTTGATGGTTTAATTGGTTGTCATTGGTGTGGTTCTGATGGTTTTATAAAGGAGAGCAAGTGAGAAGGTTAACTGTTTTGCTCATGCCATTCTCTGGCCATGTAATACCCTGCATCACTATAGGGCCCTGTAGAGAGTTCCCACCCAGAAGAAGGCCCTCATCAGAGGCTTCCCAACCTCTAAAACTGTAAGAAATAAATTCCACTTCTTTATAAATAATCCAGTTTCAGATATTCTGTTATAAGCAACAAAAATGAACAAATACACCTAGTAATATATGATGCCTATGGAGGGATGCACGGCCAAATATGGTTTGAATATATTTTTTCATGATTTAACTCAAGAATCATTTTATCATTTTCATTAAATGAGAATAATTTATTAACTCTTTAGGAAAGAAGTTTCTTTATGGATATACAGTCAATTATTTATTTTTATTATTTTAATTGCTTTGAGGTTATGTCTTTTTTATTTTCCCTGATAAACTGCAGTAACTTCAGTAGTACCCCCTTATCTGAGGTTCTGCTTTCTATGGTTTCAGTTATCTCCCCAGTCAATCACCATTCAAAAATACAACAAACCAAGAACAATGTGTGTTTGACCTGTGTGGGTCTACTTATAAGCGTATATTTTTCAATAAACACATTTGAAAATGTGGATGTATGACATAGCTAACCAACCTAACTACTTACTCCTACTCAAATAAGGAGGCAGCACCCTCCCTACCCCCTACTCTCAGCAGGGTTTAGAGACCAGCAGTGCAGCTGGGTTGCAATTCTGGGCAAGATACACTACATACTTAAATAGTGCTATCGGAGAATTTTTGACTGAGTGGGAGGACAGTGCCTCTAACCCCTGAATTGTTCAAGGTTCAACTGTGTGAAATGGAAATTTTTAGAAATAAACAATTCATAAGTTTTAATTTGCCCATTATCACCATGTGACACCCTGGTCACCACGGGACCCTTGAGAGTTCCAATCCAGAAGAACAAGCTCACTAGATGTGTTCCCTGGACCTCAAACTTCCCAGACCCGAAAACTGCAAGAAATATTTCATTTCTTTGTAAATTATCTAGTTTCAGATATTCTTTTATAAGCAACAGAAATTGACTAGTACACTGATTACTTAAATACTTTTAAAGGAAACACTCTGCTGGGGAAGAGTGCAGAATTCAAAACTCCCAATTCTAGTTTCAGATATTCTTTTATAAGCAACAGAAATTGACTAGTACACTGATTACTTAAATATTTTTAAAGGAAACACTCTGCTGGGGAAAAGTGCAGAATTCAAAACTCCCAACTAAAAAATGTCAATGTTAACTGTGAAAACCTGGCAAGAAAAAGAGTTAAGCCCAGTAAAGGGTATGAAAGATTTGTGACTTACGGTAGGAAGAAAGCAGCTAAGCAGCAAGTTTATAATCCATTCTTTCCCACTACTGGAGGAACATTTTTGGAAAAGCAAGAAGGTGTGTGAATCTATCATGATCTCCTTGTAAAGGGATTAATTAATAAACCCACTAAGAGCAAACTAAGAAGAGAATCTTGAACCATGAAATCCTTTAACAGATCTGTGGTTTAAAATTGTCATTCTTAAATTTCTTAGAGACTATGAGCAATAAGACACAACTTACTGTATATTGTCACATGAGCTACATAACTATAGATTTAGAAAGAATCTGTGAACTGTTTTAGTTCTCTTTTGTGAAAATAATTAAGCAATAAAAAATTCTAAGAATTCAGCAATATATCACTCCTAAAGTTAAGGAAATGATTGCAATGAGATATTGGTTTCCATGAACTCTCTTTTAGACAGTCTTTCATGGGTGGTAAGCACAATTTCTTTCCTATTCTCAGAAGGAAATATGAATCTGAGTGAAGCCCTGAGCAGAAATAACCATTAAAATATTTACAAAGATTGGTGGCACAAAAAATCTCTTATGATCCGACTGTTCAATGATATTAGATTTATCTGTAACCAAACCATACACAAACTGCACCTTTGGCAGAAATTAATGATGGCTATTTAACAGGGAGCTCTTCAACTCCAAGGGTTAGCTAAGGAAGGTCTTTGTTATAGCTTATTTGAAAGTCAATTGCTAGCATTAGTCAAAAACACCCTCACCATAGAAGGGCATCACATAATTCTGAAGCGAGAAAATAGATTGTGTCTTAGTTAATGAAAAAGAGGAATTGGGATAAGGAAAGAGCAACACAGTGAAGCTCACCTATGAAGAAATGGTGCATAGAGAGCATGTCTTGAGAGAGAAGGAGGCGTCTGCCACACATGCATGTTTGCAAGCAAGTTGTTTCAATGGCCAAAAGCAGAAGGTAGAGGATTGCAAGAATCTCCTGCCTCTATCCCAGTGTTTTACAAATCCTTTTTTTTTCCCCCTGGCCAAGACACAATAGGTTTCCTGGTTCACTCATGGGAGCTCCTGGACTGAGGTTTGCCTTGCTGTTTGGCAATCAGAAGAAATAGTTCTTGCAGATCAAAGAAGGCAAAGGCGATTTTGAATATTGGTAGTTGAGAGCTATTCATTTATTGGTGGAAGAAAAGTTAAGTACCCACTATCAGGGAAGTGTTTGGATATTTATAGATTCTCAGGCTATAGCCTTGCTAGAAGCAAGGCAAATTTAAAGGAAGACTTAAAGTGGATTTACCCTATTCTATGTAGTCAGGGGAACAAAAACCAAAAAACAAAAAACAATAAACCAACAAACAGAAAAAAACTACAGCTCATAAAGGAAATGGAATGCTGTGGCAGTGCCTTAGTTAGATACCTAAAGCTAGATATTTGGGCTCATGAAATGAAAGATCATGTTGGGGCTCAGCCAATCACTCATCGGATAGACGGAGAGATGACAAATTCCCCTAGCATACAGAAAAACATCTAAATAGTCCAGAAAGTCACCCAATATCAATAGAAAAGGAATTGCCTGAAAATGTCTATGGCTAAAAGTCCCCAAAGACCAAGGCAGCACATAGCACATACTACACACCCTCTTCTCATAACCCTAGGGGTTACAAATATACATTATCTGGGCTGACATGATTCTTATGTCAGTTTTGCTAAGGATGTAACAGCTGTAACATTAGAGAATTCATTTCAAGGTGTAGAACAGCAAATTCTCTGTCAATGTGGCCTACGTGTGTGTACATCTTGTAGTCAAGTTACACATCTTCCTATTAACAATATAGAAAGAATCAAGAAAACATACATTTTTATGAACATAGCACAGTAGTTATTATACTGATAGAAGTGCTCCATGTTATAGGCAATTGAAACACTTGCTATTGAAAATGGGTGACTGAAATGTTCTATGGTTTGGCTGAATCATTTAAATAAACATGTCCTAAGTTTGAGAATGAGAGGACATAAGGTGGGATCTTCACTGGAATAGTTTCTCAGAATCTAGAAGTAGGAATGGTGGAATGGGTGGAATTAAGCAATGCTCTTGCTTTCCATCTAACAAAATTTTTCTCCCATTCTTTCTTATCCAGGGGTGCCAGACACATTCTAAAATTTTGTAGACCTAAAAAATGCTTAAGAGCTAATTTTCATGTCATTGAATTTATCAGTGCATATTTTGGATGAGTCATTACTTCAATTCTTGCATATGACTTATGGCTACCAGTAAATGCAGATCCATTACCAAGCAACAGGGCTTGACCTGCATACTCTAGCTGTCAGATCCCCTATCTGTCTGGAGATTGGGTGGGGTGGGGGGAGGGAGCACTACTACCAGTAAATGCAGATCCATTACCAAGCAACAGGGCTTGACCTGCATACTCTAGCTGTCAAATCCCCTATCTGTCTGGAGATTGGGTGGGGTGGGGGGAGGGAGCACTACAAAGGGTTAGCAAGGCTGCTCTTATTACCAGTTCTGTGGATAAATAATATGCCTGCTGAGCTGAAAAGTCAACCCTAGGTGGAAGGAAAAGTAATGAGTAGAAATGGGAGATTAAAAAAAATATAGAAAAGGCTCTCAAAAAAGGATTAATATTCCGGAGAGAGATACAATTATGACATTTCCAAGAGAGCATGTTAGGACAAAAATACTCTTAGTTATTCCTCTCAGATCTGATAATAACCAGTGGCAGGTCCTGTGAGAAACCTCAGAACTTAACACTGCAGGAGAAAGTCTGAACTCCCGCTCATTATACATGGCAAGAATGTATGTGGTCACTTTATCAGTGCTGGCCCAGTTCTTCAAATGTTCTGTGGGTATGTTAAATGCTTGTCTTGAGATTATGAACAGGATTTGAGCAACATTCCTAGAAGGTTGTCAGCATAATGAAAAAGTCCTGCTAACCCCAAAAGAAACACTAGGAAGAGCTCTTTTCCTGGAGATTCTCAATGACTGGAAACTGGTCTTGAAAGAAAACAAAACTCTAATTACATGAATTAATTTAATAATAACTCTAGCATAGATGTCGACAAAGGCGGAGATAACTTATTTACTACAAAGAAAGGTTATCAGATATTATAATCACTGATGTCTTTAAAGATCAGTGACTGTGTGATTTAGACAGCCAAAGGAAGTTCAGTTGTTTTAATACTATATTAAACTTCAGTAATAGTAGGACACCGCAAGGAAATTTGGATTTTATTATTGTTCTCTAATGGTTGGGATGCTACAGAGAGAAAGTTTGTCTTCCCTATGGTGCAACTCACTGGGTTTGAACAGATTGATGAGTAAAACTGTGTTATCCTTACTGGGTAGAGACAGAGTGGGTAACACAGTGATACTGGAAACCAGTGCTCTAAAATCTTTCTTTAAATAACTAAAATACTATTATGTCTACAAATAAAATATAATCCAGAATTCATATAATATTTACCTTTGGTCACCACCCCAGTAAGTGGGAATGTATGATACATGGTAAAAATATTACATGGATCTCTCTAATAAAGCTATATGATAAAGGGTTCAAACATTCATTTAGAAAATTAAATTAAAACCAGACTATGTAAATGATAAGTTTGCAAAATGAGAAAATATTTTGTGATCTGAATTGAAGCCACCACCTGATGAAAAGCCTCTGGAAACTGTCTGTCCAAAGAAGATAGTAAAGTTGACCTTATAATAATTAGATATTCATTATGTGCTTACATCAACACACACACGAAAAACTTCAACGGAACATCAATGTCTGGGATTTAAATCTCCATACCAGCCAGCAGCCCCGCCCCACTCCCCCAAAAAAGAAAAAAAAAAAAGTTCAGTGACTATGTTGATGTAGAAATGAGTAATTGCACTTGCACTGATGAAATAATATCAAAACAACTCTGAAGGGATATCATTATGTTTAAGAAGCTTTGTGAAGGAGGTTCCTGTTAAAAAGCACGAGTCAAATCCAATTCATTGTCACGATGTTACTAAGATTAACCTTTGTAGAAAATACAGTGGAATATAAGGCAGAAAATTGAACTGTAGGTTAGAAATATATAGTATAGAGATATTGACTGAAGACAGAGGGTAGACTGGAAAGTTAAACAGCTGATCTATAGCACATTTCATTTGCATTACTGGGGAGACACTCCTTGAAATTAAAAAAGGGGATATGAACACAATCTAATCTCCTTGTAAACATGCTTTTGGAAAGTTAAACAGCTGATCTATAGCACATTTCATTTGCATTACTGGGGAGACACTCCTTGACATTAAAAAAGGGGATATGAACACGATCTAATCTCCTTGTAAACATGCTAAAAACAGATGTCCTGAAAACAAGTGGTATTTGGTGGAGGAAAATACTTGTCTTTAGGATGCTCCAGTGGAGTGTCCTGGCTTAATGTTGCTTTTGGTAATTAAATCAAGAACCTATGATTAACGTAACATGCTCCCTGGAAAATGTCACATAAGCTATCTGAATATAAAATGTAAATATTTTATAACCTAAACACACTTTCTAAAGCAGGTGACTATCCATCTTACCTAGGGACTTATTCTTTAGATGTGGGCTGGAGAGTGCATTTTATGGAAATCTCGGGAGCTGCATAGAATATTCTCGATTTCTCCTTCCTCCAGATTTTTCTTTGGACTGTATGTGTCTTTGAAATTTAATTAAGCTTGATATTGGGTAGAATCTCAGATACAAGTTAGTCTGATTTGACAATTCTCAAACATTTATTTTAGCTCAGAAGGAAAAGACAGTCATTTATCATTCCTTAATCAGAGACATCTTAATTCTATTTTCATAGATTTCTCATTTCTTGGGTCAAATTTGCTCATAAAGCCTTCTTACTCAACACATAGGTCCTGTTTTAAAAAAAAATGCAAATATTCCTAGGAATCTTGCTGTGCTGAGAATAATACTCATTGAATTAAACCAAAATTTCTCTAGTTCTTAAAAAACACACAGTTTAAGGAAAAATCAAAGTTGAATGGTGAAGCAGTTTAGAAAACAGTAAAAGAAATTACACAAATATATAATTAGGAAATATGTTATAGAATTGATATTCTAGGCAGTATCAGCATAAAACACACTGCCTACTCTGAATTTTTCACATCAGTTTCAATGTATCCTCAGTGTTTATAGACGCTTTTATAATTTTGCAGCATTTTTCCTTCATTTTTTATTGCAAAATATTAAAGTTCATATGTAGCAATATATCAAAGGCTCTTCTTTAGAAAAACTAATGAGGCAATAATTTGACATGTAAATAGACAAAATATAATTTTGATTTAATTATTACTTAGTGAATTTGAAAATGACTATTAATCTATGTAGTATTCCTCTATTGTGCTTAAAAATATTTTAAAAAATAAAATAAAACTTATGCACTTGTACTGTACAGTTCTACTCAATGCATTTTCTCCTAGATATTGCTATGGATACTGTCTTAATGAATTTGTTATTACACAAAAATAAGGATCGTTATCTCTGTCTTCTATTTATACTTTCTCCCTAAGTAGATTACCCAGTCAAATGCCTTTACATACCAATTATATATAATGACTCACAATCACATCTCCATCCTAATCTTTTCAGACTTTTTGAATCTGATATATAAATGCCTGCCTTACATCCCCACCAATGTGTCAAATAAGCCATTTAAAATTTAAACAGTCCAAACAGAATTATTTTTCTCTCCCAGCCGTCCACTACTTGTTCTCGCAGCTCCATTTTCCAGCACACTCCATTGCCATAAATATTACTACCCTTTGAAGATTAATCATGCCAGCATTGTTTCCTCTTTTTCTCTAATCCCCTTCATTCAATTAACAGATAAATCCTATGACTTAATTTCTTCTGCTAACCCTTGTTGTAAATTACCACTGTTGACCACCTGAATTAGTTCAGTGGTCTCCATATTTGTCCATTTTTCTGTTGCTTATTATGGAATATGTGAAACCTAGTAATTTAAAAAGAAAAGAAATTTATTTCTTACAGTGTAGAGGCTGTGAAGTCCAAGGTCCAGATGGCACATCTGGTGAGGGCTTTCATCTTAGTGGGGACGCTCTACAGAGTCCCATGGTGATCCAGGGTATCACATAGCATGGGCTGCATAGCAAGAGTGCTTTTTAATGTGCTCAGTTGCCCTCCTTATAAATCCACCAGTCCACACCTTTGATAGCCCATTACACCATGAACCCATTACTTCATGAATGGATTAATTCACTCATAAGAACATAGTCCTCATAATCCAATAATCTCTTAAAGGCCCCAGCTTTCACCACTGCCACATTGGGAAGCTCCCAGGTGAGCTTTGGAGGGGATGATAGCCTCCAAACTAGCCTCTCTTAGTCTCTTTCTCCTGTAGAATCCATGTTCCTCACAACCAGATGGATCCTTTTCAAAATATGAATCACTTAGAATTACTTGCTTAAAATACACCCATAGCTTCTCACTGCACTAAATGAACACACACACACACACACACACACTCGCTCAAATAGAAAACCAAAAGATTGCTGTCTTCCAAGAGCCTGACTAATTTCGCCCCTTCCTATCTCCAAATTTATCTAGTCATCATTTCTCTCCTTACTCTCTAAACTATGCCCGTGATGGCTTTCTTTCTTCACTATGGACCTCAATATATTTTGGCACACTCTTCAATTTAGAGTGATACTATGATTGCTTATCTTATCCAAGGTCATGCTAAGGAATTTAAATGAAGACTTTCAGACTCCTCATCATTGTTTTTCAATCCTTTCTCTCTCTACACACACACATACACACACACACACACATATATATATATACACACACACACACACATATATTCCAATTACCAGCAATGCTTTCTATAGCTTCTCTCATTCATGATTAATTTTTAATCAATTCTTAATCAATAATCATTTTTGAATATTAATTATCTCTAACTGGAATTCTGAAAATGAAAATTGTAAAGCTGTTCCTTTTATATAACTTCCCATTTTTTCCCATTCTTAAAAAAATCTATCATCATTCTTTGAATTTTAAGAACTTCCCTGCTGTGGTAAAGGTAGTGGCTAAAATTATAATGTAAGAAAGAAAAACAAGTGATAATTTTAAAATTATAATAATTTGAAAAAATGTTTTTTCCTTCTAAAACTCATGTTGAAATTTAATTGCCATTACAACAGTATTAAGGGGTGGTACCCTAAATAGGTGATTAGGCCATGAGAACTTCACCCTGATGGGTGGGACTGGTGACTTTACAGAAGGGCACAAGTGTCTTACCTCTTTCTTGGCCCTTTCACCTTCCACCATGGGATGACACAGCATTACACATTTCCCAGTCTCAGGTATTACACTACTGCAGTATAAAACAAATTAGAACAGTCTATTTTCTCTATAAAATCATCATATTGGGCCGGCCCAGTGGCGCACTGGATAGTGCGCTGCTTGGGAAGCGCGGCGGCGCTCCCGTCCGAGGGTTCGGATCCCATATACAGACCGGCTCCCGCTCACTGGCTGAGTGAGGCGCGGGAGCAACGCCGAGGCTTGGGATCCCGTTGCCAGTCCCCGGTCCGGTACGGGGGCAACACTGGGGGTTGCAATCCGTTGCCGGACACGGAAAAAAGACATAAAAATAAATAAATAAAAAAAATAAAATCATCATATTAATAGCAATCACTCAGCATTGGGAGTTGAATTTGTTAAAATATGTGAAACACTTAGAATAGTGCCTGGGCCATGGTTCACATTCAATAAATATTAGCTCTAATTATTAACATTTTGCAATGTGGTTGTCTTTTCACATATTTTATAATTATTATTATTTTTTTTAAATTTCACTATGGGGCCATATAATTACCTTTATATCCTTAATATTTAGCTTTTAATTTTCCTTAAAATATTATAGTAGAATTAACTGAATAACTTCTATATGTCTGATTTTTATTGTATTGACTTGCTCCTTCAAAAATGTCCTTTTATTCAATTAAATTTTAATATCACATTGTTGATTTCCATCTAAAGTACTAAAGAAAATAAACCCTTCTATAAAATTTGTAATCATGTTTGCTAAGAGGAGTGCCATGAGAACATTCTATATGTTATTACTGAGAAACACTTACACATAATTCACATGAGAATTTTTTTAAAAAACGTAGTCTAAGAATAATAAAATCTAGTTATTGAAGATTATCTTTATTTTGTTATTGAATTCATATTCCCGTGAATATTTGGAATTACTATTTTTTTTTCTTTAGTGGCAAATTTCATGCACCATCATAGGCATTCTGCACATTCCATGGAATACAAATTTATGCTTTCTTTACCTTAAATTAATTGATGTTTTGACACTGCTTATAGTTTAAATAAATCACTATTATTTTATATATAAATTCTATTTAAAGATTACCTCAAAATCATTGTGACACTTCTGATTTAAGGTGACAGGTTAAGCAAACAAATTTAGCCTTTGTTTCTCACAGACTTAAAGAAATATGGAAAAAAGAAATAGTAAGGTGCATGGGTTACACATGTCCTCCAGAAGTCTATGCATTGGAAGCTTGACCCCCATTATACAATATTAAGAGGGAAATCCAATTGTAGTATTCGAAAGGTGGGGGCCTTTAAAAGTGATTAGATTGTGAAGAATGCACCCTTGTGAACAGAATAATTTATTCATGGAATAATAGGGATGGTTCTGATGGCTTTAATAAGACAGAAAGGGAGAAAATTAGCTCTCTTGCTCAGCCTATTCTTGCCATGTGGCACCCTGGCCAACATGGGACTCTGGAGAGCGTTCACAAGCAGAAAAAGGCTCTCATCAGATGTATCCCCTAGACAGTGGACTTCCCAGCCTCCAAAATCTTAAGAAATAAATTCCATTTCTTTATAAGTCACCTAGTTTTAGGTATTCTATTACAAGCAACAGAAACTGACTAATAAGTACAGGAATGAATTCATAAGAGTTTTAAGAACAAATTCTAGCAAATTCTTGGATTAGAGAGAATGAGTGGGATTTACTAACACATTATTTAGAGAGAAGAAACACAAAGATCAGAAAACAACAGCAAGAAAGAATAACTGAGTGAGGGATGGAGTAGTCTTTTTTCCCCCCCATACCTGTGAACCCTGAGATTAGCAAAGGAAAGTGAGAACGAGAAGAAAGATGAACATTAAGGAAGTTAAAGAACAGTATGTACTATGGCATCTTTGCTTGGATGTTTTCTGTTATCCTTCTTCCCTAACCAACATGGCAAAAAAAAAGAAAGAAAGAAAAGAAATTATATCCCAATTGAAACAAGAGGTGTAGTTTCTAAAAAAAAATTAGAAATATTTTTTGCACAGTTCTCCTTTGCTCATTAAGTAAAGAGTACCCTCCTTTTGCCTGCCTGATCCCGTCACATGCTTCCTAAGATAACGTGCGTCATTCTCTAAGCATCTTTAAGATGCACAAAGCTGAAGTTCACCTGTAAATCAGGAATAGTGACAGTAATAGTAGTTATAGATATAAATAGACAAAAAATTCTTATGATACATTTGAAGAAGACCAGTGACTTGAAAATAACTAAGTTAATCTTAGATAGCTGAAGCCAGAAGACCCTGCATCAGTACAATTGAGACAAAGTTGTTCTAAATAAATTTTAAATTGCATGCTTACTGTAGTCAGAAATACCTTACTTTCACTACGGTGAAACAGTTTACTATAAAAGAAAGACAATTCGAGATCCAGAGGATTCTATGTAATAAGAAAACATGCAAAAATATTGATAGAAATGACTGCACAAAAGAAAGGACAAAAATAAAATGATGCCAAAAATTAACTTAAAATGGATCAGTGGCCTATGGTTAAGGGCTAAAAACACAAAACTTTTGGGAGAAAAATAAAATAAAATCTTCGTGACCTTGGGTGTGNAGAACATTCTATATGTTATTACTGAGAAACACTTACACATAATTCACATGAGAATTTTTTTTAAAAACATAGTCTAAGAATAATAAAATCTAGTTATTGAAGATTATCTTTATTTTGTTATTGAATTTATATTCCAGTGAATATTTGGAATTACTAATTTTTTTTTCTTTAGTGGCAAATTTCATGCACCATTATAGGCATTCTTCACATTCCATGGAATACAAATTTATGCTTTCTTTACCTTAAATTAATTGATGTTTTGACTCTGCTTATATTTTAAATAAATCACTATTATTTTATATATAAATTCTATTTAAAGATTACCTCAAAATCCTTGTGACACCTCTGATTTAAGGTGACAGGTTAAGCAAACTAATTTAGCCTTTGTTTCTCACAGAATTAATGAAATATGGAAAAAGAAATAGTAAGGTGCATGGGTTACACATGTCCTCCAGAAGTCTATGCATTGGAAGCNTAAGAAAGAAAAACAAGTGATAATTTTAAAATTATAATAATTTGAAAAAATGTTTTTTCCTCCTAAAACTCATGTTGAAATTTAATTGCCATTACAACAGTATTAAGGGGTGGTACCCTAAATAGGTGATGAGGCCATGAGAACTTCACCCTGATGGGTGGGACTGGTGACTTTACAGAAGGGCACAAGTGTCTTACCTCTTTCTTGGCCCTTTCACCTTCCACCATGGAATGACACAGCATTACACATTTCCCAGTCTCAGGTATTACACTACTGCAGTATAAAACAAATTAGAGCAGTCTATTTTCTCTATAAAATCATCATATTAATAGCAATCACTCAGCATTGGGAGTTGAATTTATTAAAATATGTGAAACACTTAGAATAGTGCCTGGGCCATGGTTCACATTCAATAAATATTAGCTCTGATTATTAACATTTTGCAATGTGGTTGTCTTTTCACATATTTTATAGTTATTATTATTATTTTTTTTGTAATAAGAAAACATGCAAAAATATTGATAGAAATGACTGCACAAAAGAAAGGACAAAAATAAAATGATGCCAAAAATTAACTTAAAATGGATCAGTGGCCTATGGTTAAGGGCTAAAAACACAAAACTTTTGGGAGAAAAATAAAATAAAATCTTCGTGACCTTGGGTGTGAAATTATATTCTTCGATATGACATAAAAACACAAACAACAACAAAAACGCATAGAGAAATTGCAGTATCAAGAAGTTGAACAGATAGCCAAAAAATGGGAAGAACTATTTGCTAAACATATATCTAAAAGGTCTAGCATCCATAATGTATAAATAATGCTTACAACTCAACATCGAAAAGACAAACCACATCGTTTAAAAAGAATGGGTTCAAGAACTTGAACAGATATTTCCCCAGAGAAGTTATACAAATGGCCAAAAAACATATGAAAACATGCTCACACTTAGTAGTGATTAGAGAAATGATAGTCAGAACCACAATGAGAAACTTCTTCACACCAAATAGAGAGCATGTTAAAAAGTAGCAAATAACAAGCCTTGATTAGGTTGTCGAGAAACTGGAGCATTCACACACTGCTGGTGTGAAAGTAAGATTGTGCAGCCTCTGTGGAAAACAAGTCGACGGTACCTCAAAAAGTTGAACAGACTTACTATATGACCCAGCAATTCTATTCTTTTTTTTTTTATATACTCAAAAGAATTGAAAACATGTATTTGGACAAATACTTGTACGTGAATGTTCAAAACAGCATTATTCACAATAGCCAAAAGAAGGAACCAAAGATCCATCCGTGGATGAATAGCTCAATAAAATGTGATATATTCATACATTGGAATATTACTTAACCATAAAAAGACATGAAGAACTGATACATAATATAGTTTGGATGATCCTCAACGATATTATGCTAAGTGAAAGAAGCCAGAAACAACAGATCAATCATTGTATGATTCCATTTATATAAAATATTCAGAATAGATAAACACACAGAGACAGAAAGCAGTTTAGTGCTTGTCAGTGTCTGAGGGCAAAGGGGACTACAGAGTGACTACTTAATAGGTATAAAGTTTCTTTTTGGGGTGATGAAAATGTTTTAGAACTAGGTAGATATGATGGTTGCACGACATTGAAAATGTGCTAAATTCCACTAAATTGTATACATCAAAATGGTTGATTTTATGTTAGTAATACCCTAAAAGATAAAGTGATAAAGGTAGGAATTTTAATCCTCTTTAATTTGATTCTCTTCCTGTTCTATTATCATGAAATTTCACAGTATTACATAAAGAGAAGACACCCTGAATGTTTTCAGAGAGAAAAAAATAAGCAAACTACCTACCCAGGAATGTGCGTTATCTAAACAGTTCACTTCTCATTAACGACCCTAGACATGAACAAATAAAAGGGTGATCGACACTATTCATGTTCTAAGAATAAACTATTTCTTGACTTGAACTCCATACTATACAAAATTATGAATTCAATGCAAGGATAAAATAAGGGCAATTTATGCACAAACATATAGAGTTTATCTCCCATATGTCATTTCTAAAACAACTGAAAGGTTTAGACATCACATTAGACTTTCCAATTAATAATATTCTTATGACACTGAAGCTTTCTGTTGAGGATAGCATTTGTATATTTTTTCATTATAAAAAGACAATCAGTTACTTCAAAAAAATAAAAATTTCTGGAAAGTATTTACAGTTCAATTAGGAAACAAACTAAAAAGCATCGTGATTTTAATAACTGATAGATATTAAGGGAAGAAAATCTTGAAGTTTTGAATATTTTTATTTGTCATTTATACAACACCATTTCATTAAAATTTATGCTAATAAATGAAATATATTGCTTCCTGTATTTATACTAGTATTACTTTCTAAATCTATCGTAGTATACACTAAATTAATTTTAAATGATCATATTTATAAATACTATTTTTTTACAGAATCCTCAGATTTATGAAACATTTAATTATAATTATAAAAATAAATTCTATGAAAGTTTTCAGACTAAAAATAATACGATCCAAAATTTGAAAATCTGGGCATCCTTGGGTTTTTATTTCCTAATTTATGTATACTGTTACTAATAATGATAATAATTTAAAACCTACAAATTACCTTATGAAACTATGAAATCTTTTGTAAAGGAAAAATAAATGAACACCCTAATAAAAGTGTATACACATTTGACTGCCAATTTGATTTGATTTGAATTGTCAGGAGTAGAGTTTGGGGGAGTAGAGTCTTTGTCCTCCTGCTCCTTCTCCTCCTGTTTGATTACCAACCTCTTAGGCCTATATTGATTAACATTGATTAATGGTTATTAATTTTATTTACTTATTTATTTTTAATTCATATACAAAAATTATATATATTTATGGTGTACAAAATAATGTTTTAAAATATACATATATTGTGGAATGACTAAATCAAGCTAATTAACATATCCATTACCTCATATACTTAGCATTTTTTTGGTCACCATATACATGTCTTGAAATTTTTCCTCCTGTCTAATTGAAATCTTGTATCTTTTGTCCAAAGCTGTTTTAATTCCAATCAACCAACGAATCAACAAACCTATTAACAGATACGTGTACAGTTTTTATTGTGTTGTAGCAGATTTTATTTATGATATGAAAGCCCTAGCATGGAGTCACTTTGACCATTACACATAAACCCAGCAGTATGTGTTCTCATAGTGAAGCGCTTCTTGCTACCAAACACCAGGGTTTTCTGACTTGCCCTCACTGAGTCTTCACCACACCAAACGCAGCCTTGTGCTGTCTTTAGGTTGGTTTAGATCCTGCTCATCTCTTCCAAGATCTCACTCTCTAATCGGGTTAGTAAAGATTTTTCCTAAGCAAAAATTATTTTCTTAATAAAAAGGACCCTCCTGTCAGTGGTCAACATAATTTTTACAAAAAAAAAAAAAAAAATAGTGTTTTTGAATAAGTTAATTTGCATAGTGATTTCATGAGATTGTAAGCCTTTCCTTTAAAATTTGGAACAAGATGAGGATGTTCACTCTTACTCTACTTAGTAATAGACATTCTAGCCAGTGAAACAGGGCAAGAGAAAGCAAGAAAGGGCATTCACATCAGAAAGGAGAAATCCAAACTATCCCTATTTGTAGATGACACAATCCTACACATAGAAAAAAAAAAAAAAAAAAAAAAAAATTACTAGAATGCAGGAAAACCTATGCTGTATTTTACCAAAACGTGTTAAATCATGTTAGAATTGATAACTTAGAATTACTGGCAATAATACATTTTCAATCTATAGCATTTAGACCTTCATCTTTTGGGGGGAATATTGCTTGTTTTGCCTAGAGGAAAATGTAAAAGGACTACAGCATAAAACAATAATAAAATAATGTACGTTCTTGTAGGATAGCAGTGGGTGGATCTAGCTTCTGGCTCCAGTCTCTTCTGAGGTGCTTTGCTGTACTAGTTTAAAGCTGATTTTAGAGAAGCCAATTATTTCTTAGCCTCTCTCAAAATATATAGAGAAAATAAGGCTAAAGCATAAAGGCATTGAATGTAAATTCCACCTTTCCTGGTTTATGATGATAGCAACATTTCAGTGCTGCATCTGAACCCACCCAGAACTTTACTTTATAGTTTGTTAAAAAGATGTAAGATCATCACCAAATAAATAAACAAATAGGCAGTATTGGCTTTTCCCCCCAAAATTGTGAAATAGTGAAACTGGGGAACTTCTACTGCATTATATTATATTTTTTTCCTGGAATAATGGGCACAAATGCAAATTGACCTTCACTATATATATATACACGTTGATGATTATGCCTTTGCCATTCCTTAAAAAATGATACATCACTTCAATGGACATTGTAAAGTGTTCTCCAGAAATTAGGTAACTCAATGAATGTTAATTGAATCACAAAATAAGGAGGTGGAAAAATATATCTCTCATTGGAACTTAAAGATTAATGGAAAGAAATAACACTAATTTGGAGTTCAAAAAACTTCTTGAATAAATACTAGTATGATCTTAGAAAAGACAGCTAATCCATCTCACTAACTTGAGGAGTTTTTAACCAAAGTCCATGGCAGAATTAACATTATTATATTCCATAAAGTAAAAAAGAAAGTGTGAGGGTTCACACTAAATACAACCACAAAATTGTGAATAGTATTTTCACAAGCTTTGTAATAGAGCAGTCTTATTGTTTTAATGTTTTGTTCAAGAAAAGCCTCTATCTTCACAAAACTTATGTTCAAGCAAACCTTTGTGATGATTAATACACACACACACACACTCACACACACTCATTATAGAAAATGGAGAATGAGAAATATTTTTTAGTTCTGTATATCATGACAGCCAGATTTCCAAGAGCACCACAAGAAAACAGTTGCTTCTGCCCTCTAAGAATTTGGTCTGCTGAATTATAGGTGTACCTTTTCTCAATGAGTGCAGAGGTATAAAAATCAAAAATATACAAAACTATGAATTATATGTTATTTTCTCTCAGTCCATCTTTCTCTTTCCCTCCCCCCAAAATAAAAACTGTGTTGAGTGAATGAAAGAATATCATTTTCATGAATCAAACAGCTTTTCTATATATTTTTGTATTTAGTTATCCATGATTTTGGTTTTTTTAAAAAAATAATTAGGGAAACTTTTGATAAGCAAAATTTCAAACACTCAGGTCTTTGGTAAAAACTTCCAGGTACTAACTTTTATTCTTATTGATCACCACTGATTTTGCTGACACAGGCAATGAGGAGATTCATCAATTACTGAGACCTTCTGCATACCCTTTACCCTTGATATTCCTTTTTAACAGCACAGTTGTAAACTCCTCTACCAAAAATGAAATCTCTTTTAATTAAAACGTTCAGGTAATATTAATACTGACTAGGCCATATCTGTAAAATAACTAGGCCATATCTGTAAAACAGTTTTCCTATTTTATCATTAAAAGAAAATATCTGTCATTAACATTTGGTGATATGTTTATGAGCTTTATGAACAGGAAGCAATAACTGGACAACAAGAAACTACATTAATTATTTTAGCCTAATTGTTTGAACACTTCCAGGTGTGTCTCAGAAAATGAGGTACAAAAAGTGAAAAAAGAGCCAGACTACTAGACTAATTTAGTTCATTTTTTTTTCACGATTTATGTAGAACTGATCCGTAAGTATTGCAACAGCAATAACAACAATAAAATCAAAGATTTTAAGTTAGTTCTATGACAATAGAGAAGAAAGCAAAACATTTTATATACCTGCACTCATTTAAATGTTAAATAATTGAATAAATCTTTTTGGTGGGCTTAAACCTATGTTAATATTATATTATATCATGCCATAAATCATATCATCTTTTTGCCAAATGGATTCAGTGCTATAAACCTGTACGTTCTAATCGACCTGAATTCCCTTTCAGAACTGGGTACTCATTTCCCTAGCTCACTAATGAGGTTCTCTTCAGTCACTGGTGCTCAGTGAAAGAGAGACACCTCACCCAGGGCTCTACCCCTTCCCTGGGGCTCCACATATCCAGGGGCTGATGGATACAGGATGCAGAGGCCCCATCTCCTTGTCTCAAGTTGAGGCATCTTTGAAGAGCAATTCCAGCCTGAGAGCTCCACATGGGATTGACTCTTAAAACCATATCATGTTTCAACTTCTCTCTCTGTCTAATCCTGAGTCTCTCGCAGCCTCACTGGTCTTGTTCCGAGAGCACTCTAATAAACCTCCCTCATGCAAAGCTCTGCCTTAAGATCTGCTTTCCCGGGAGCAATCTAAGATGCAACCTATATTCAAACCATTCTTCTGAACACAGGTAGCTGGTCTTGTTCCGAGAGCACTCTAATAAACCTCCCTCATGCAAAGCTCTGCCTTAAGATCTCCTTTCCCGGGAGCAATCTAAGATGCAACCTATATTCAAACCATTCTTCTGAACACAGGTAGCATGATTTCTTCTAAGTATCTATCCAAAGAATGAAATATTTTATTTCTGCTGGTTTGAAAGCTAACACTTATTTTCCTTTTTCCCTAGAATAAGTGAGGCATCTCTACTAGCTTTCTTCAATTTTTCTTCTAATACTTCCTAGAGATTTCTTCACCATTTCACTCCTTTTGGAGTTAACAAACCCAGTATTTCTCCCAGCCTAATTAAATAAATGCCACACATTCAAAGCAGATTATCCTTGCTTGTGTTTTTTTGTGATGCTGCATTTTCCTGGTTCTCCTGTAGTCTCTCTCCATATCTGTACTTCTCAGACTCTTTCTGGAATCTTTTTTTTCTGCACCAAACATATGTATTCCTCAGTGGTCTCTCCTGTAGGTCTTTTTTTTTTTTTACTGTTTTCTCTTCTTATCTCCTGTCTCCTCTTCTATTTCTTTCTCTTCTCTACTTACACTTGTTGCTCTGGTAATTTAATTCCCACCAAAGTCACTAAACACAACATTTATCAGTAAGTCCCTCTAAAGCAATAGCCTTGCTCATGAGTTTCAGGACAAGGTGGTTGTTGGACTGCTGCTTGGACTACTTCTCTGGAAATTAAAATTGCATCAGTCCAAATTTGAAGTGGTTGCAAATTAATATGGCTAGAAAAGTTACTTATTTACCCTAATCATCAGTTTTCTCAGAAAGAATACTTATGAATGTATTTACTGAAGTACCAGGATATATTCTAGTCCTTTTCTAGGCACTAGGAATACAACATGAACCATATAAATGCAATGTCTGGCAAATGGATCTTACGTTCTAGTGTGAGAAGCAGTGAGGGGTATTCATATCATCCTGTTCAAAATTACACTCATCCCTTTAAGACTCTAGGTTTTATTTTGAAAGTGACTCTAATTATTCTCAAGTCTTCTTTATAACAAAACCAATTTTAAGTTCTTAAGAATTTCAAATGACTTTTTTTGAATTTTTCAGTGATAATAAAGTTAAAAATCCAGTAGTCAATACTGAATTGTAACGTTTGAGATGCTTCAGGGGTTTTTGTTAGTTTGTTTTTATGGAGATTTCGTGACAGACCAGTCATTCTCTTTTTCTTTATACATAAAATTTAAATTAGTTATTGATCTTACAGTTCTTTCTGATTAATCAAGTTTTTCAAATAGCTATATGAATAAATGATCATGTGGCACATTATTTCATGGTAAAGAATAGTCCCTAATAGGGTTCATCATAGCTTTTTGAACAATTTACCTAATCATAGAAATTTAAAAAGAAAACAGCCTTATTGCATACATGATGTATGTGGTTCCATATGTTGTATAAATGTTTCTCTTAATGTAGCACTGCTTGGATACTCATGATCAAGCTGCATTGTTCAAGTTCCATCATATTTACCGGGCTTGTTAGCCTAAAATAAACATTAAGAAAAATAACCAAATCATTGCAATGGTTCCAAAGAAGCATGATAGAATAATTGAGCACCCCCTGAAGTTTATGGTTTAGTAATCAGAACCTTCATTTCTCTGCCTTCACTGAACTTTCTTTCCATATATTTCCATGGGCTAGTTATTTGGGAGGGTGGAACTCATTTTGCAAAATTGACCTTATATGTATACCTCTCTAAATATGAATGCAATGGTCCTTCTCATAAACTTTGCAAGTCCTACAGTAATTCAAATGTCAAGTACAAATACATTAAGAATGGTTCTGGGATGTTCACATGTAATTCAAATTGAATACCAACATAAATTTCCATTTCCTCTAAATTTTCTTATTCATAAAGGGGAAAAGAATGTTTGCAGTAAAAATGTTAGAAATGCTTCTGACATAGAAGAGGCCATTCTTATCACAATTCACACATTTCAGCTACCTTTTATCCTGTGAAGTTCCCTTTGACATAAATGCAAACTCTGCTTCTTTTCAGCTTTATGCAAGGCTAAAATGGGAGCCTCTATTTCTAGCCTTGAACAGAAAGTCAGAAAAGAGAATGTGTACTATATGATTCCAGCATTATTCACCATGAAAATGGTCAAGATGAAGCACACATTACCAGGAGTGAGATGACATGAAAGAAAATTAGGATTCACTCATCAGTCGTATTATATCTCACAGAACACAAATGAAGGTTATAGCCTTGAACACATCATTTTCAAGAGGCAATTTTTACACTATGCGGAGTGCTAACTACAACATTGTATTATAACTCTTACTGTTTCATTTCAACTTTAGAAAAATACCTGTTCAATAGGACTGACTTTAAATAATGTCATCTATTCATTGTGTTCTCAATACACAAAATTCATTAAATGTAAGATCTACAGTCAAAACAAAGGGAGTTTAATGTAAATCATTACTATGCAGCATATCATTTGCATATGTTGCCAAAATCAAATACATGGCTGAAATATATTTTGGCAATAGAGTTTATTTTAGGGTATTTGCTCATGAAATTTACTCAAAAACCTAGATTAAAATCAACATCAAATTAAGGGCTAATATGTGCCAGACACTAATGAGTTGGTGGGGATGGATCAGGAGGAGGTAATCTATATTTTCAGGAATAAACCAGTCTGAAGAGATATGATGGGAGTATATTTATAAAATGCAGTAGAAGACAAAATAGTGATGTGGGTGGTAATATATTTTATTTTTTACCTGCTTTATTGAGGTCTAAATGGCAAATTAAAATTGTGTATATTTAAAAGGTACAACATGATATTTTGATATACATATACACTGTGGACCGATTATAACAATTAAGGTAATTAACACATCCATCACTTCTTGTGTAGGTCCTGCAAGGAAGAACAGAGGTGTAACTCTAAAATACACTTGCTGGATCCACACAAGAAGTGAATAAAAAACATTTATGTACAGCCAAAGCAGATTGTCAGTTGAAGGTCTGAATTCTTTGCCAGGAAGAAAGCAGTGAGACATTATGTTTCTTAACATGGTAGAGCACCTCAAAATACCAAAAGTCCTATCTTTAAGAGTGACATGTGAGAGTATGAAACTGATTCTAGTATTCCATTATGTACATATACCACATTTTCCTTATCCACTCGTCGGATGATGAGCATTTAGGCTGAATCCAATTCTTGGCTATTGTAAGTAGAGCTGCAATAAACATGGAAGTGGGATAACTAGGTCATATGGCAGATCTATCTGTAGTTCTTTGCAGAACCTCCATACCATTGTCATAAAAGCTGCACCATTTTACAGTCCCACCAACAGTGTAGGAGGGTTCCTTTTCTCCACATCCTCACCATCTTTTGTTTTTCTCAGTCTTTTGGATATTAGCCTTTCTAACTGGGGTGGCATGATATCTCACTGGTTCCCACAGAGCTGCTGCTCACAATGCAGGGGCCTCTGTAGCAGCTGGTTATTTTCTATTTGACACAATGTTACATAACAATTAAAAACTGTGTTCTGGAAAATCATTTTGAGACATCTTAATCTCAGATCTTAATCTCAGCTACAAAAGGAAGAACAAAATTTGTATTTTTCAGAAACTTAATGAATACAAATTTAATGATGGTAAAGAATAGCACAGGCAATTCATTTCATCTTAATCATAATTATCAATAAATTGTGGGATTATGCATCTTACATTTTTTTCTTTGTATTATTTTTTATTTCCCCAACTCTCCACTATCAGTGTACATTTAACCTCTTCTTGCACACTTTACAGGAAAGACAGTTTATTTCTTTAGAGTGACATGTGAGAGTATGAAACTGATTCACACTATCACCTATGACATAAAATATTCTGAAAGTTCTACCTAATGTAATTAAATACAAACCAGAAATAATAAGTTTAGCTTTGGGTTTAAAAAAAAAAAGGAAAGCTTATTTTGACTTAGTGCATTTTAAAAATTGTAAAATATTACAATATTACAGGCCTTAGTGGTGCATGAAACCTGCATGTCAACATTAATATCAGTTGTGTTTCTCAAAATCAGTCTTGGGACTCTGGTTTCTGCATTGGAAAAATGTACTCACTGAGGATAATTACACAGCCTGACCCAAATAAACAACTATACATAAACACAGAAAAGAAAACTGATTAACACTGTACACCAACCAAACGAGGGGGAATTGAAAAAAACTATGACATTGAGTTAAATTTCTTAACGGCTATTGCATTCCTAGGCTTTCCCCTAGTGTCCTTTCTAGTTATGCAGGGTAAGGACTACATAATTAGAGCCCCAAAAGAGAGAATCAGTATTATTGTACTGAGGAGACTGAGGTTAGAGTTTGGGTCTCTTAGAGTGGTAAAAAATCAGATGGCACAATTTTAGAAAGGAGTCACAGAGGGTGGAGACTGCATACTCAGTTGATCCCGAATTATTCACGTTCACAGTGATTATTTTTAATGAGATTATTCATGATATTATTTTCTTTTATTTTTCCTAGCTTTTATTCTTTAACGTGTAAATGGGGGAATTTCAGACACAGTTATTTGCCGTCATAAATCTGATATCATTCAGTAACAAAGTTTCAGAGCTGAAATTCAAATTCATTTGCCAGCTCATTTTTTTCAATTTTTTTAAATTTATTTTTTATTCACCATTATATAACATAATTGATCCTCAGAGCCCTTTACCAATTCCTCTTTTTCTCCCCTCCTTGCCCCCTTTTCCCACCCCCATCAACATCATATCTTTTCTCTTAACAAGTTCAAGGAATTATTGTGATTGCTGTGTCTTTTTTCTATTTATTTGTCTATTTATTTATTTATTTTATTGCTCCCACAGATAAGTGAGAACATGTGGTATTTCTCTTTCTGTGCCTGGCTTATTTCACTTAACATAATTTTCTCTAAGTCAATCCATGTGGCTGCTAATGGCAGTAGTCCATTTTTTTATAGCAGAGTAGTATTCCATTATGTACATATACCACATTTTCCTTATCCACTCGTCGGATGATGAGCATTTAGGCTGAATCCAATTCTTGGCTATTGTAAGTAGAGCTGCAATAAACATGGAAGTGGGATAACTAGGTCATATGGCAGATCTATCTGTAGTTCTTTGCAGAACCTCCATACCATTGTCATAAAAGCTGCACCATTTTACAGTCCCACCAACAGTGTAGGAGGGTTCCTTTTCTCCACATCCTCACCATCTTTTGTTTTTCTCAGTCTTTTGGATATTAGCCTTTCTAACTGGGGTGGCATGATATCTCACTGGTTCCCACAGAGCTGCTGCTCACAATGCAGGGGCCTCTGTAGCAGCTGGTTATTTTCTATTTGACACAATGTTACATAACAATTAAAAACTGTGTTCTGGAAAATCATTTTGAGACATCTTAATCTCAGATCTTAATCTCAGCTACAAAAGGAAGAACAAAATTTGTATTTTTCAGAAACTTAATGAATACAAATTTAATGATGGTAAAGAATAGCACAGGCAATTCATTTCATCTTAATCATAATTATCAATAAATTGTGGGATTATGCATCTTACATTTTTTTCTTTGTATTATTTTTTATTTCCCCAACTCTCCACTATCAGTGTACATTTAACCTCTTCTTGCACACTTTACAGGAAAGACAGTTTATTTCTTTACAAAGGAGACTATTTTATTACTGATCACTATAGCTTTACTTTTTAAATTATTTATTTATTTATCTATTTATTTATTATTATGAAGATTCATGAGATAAAAAGCTGATTGTCACTCCGTGTGCCCATGTTGTGAGGGCCAGATTCATAGTGGCAGCATATCCATTACCACAAATTGCATTTGTACCCCATGTCCCCACCCAATTATCCTCAACCTCCCCCAACTCCCGCTTTCCCCTCCCCCGCCCCCGCAACTCCACTTTGTACCCCAGAGTATGTTCTCTCCCTCTGCAAGTCCAGCACACCACTATGGTCTTTCTTTCCTTCCTTCTTTCTCTCTTCGCTCACACATATGAGTGAGTACATGCAGTATTTATCCCTCTGTGCTTTGCTTATTTTACTCAACATAAGTTTCTCCAGGCTCATCCATGTTGTTGCAAATGGGAGAATTTCATTCATTTTTATGACAGAGTACTGTTCCATGGTGTATATATACCCTAGTTTCCTTATCCAATCACCCATCAATGGACATTTAGGTTGGTTCCATGTCTTGACTATTACAAACAGACCTGTGTTGAACATAGGAGTGCAGGTATCCCTTGGACAAGATGATTTCCATTCCTCTGGTTATATACCCAGTAGTGGGATTGCTGGATCATATGGCGGATCTATCTGTAGTTGTTTGAGAAACCTCCATACTGTTTTCCATCATGGTTGTACTAATTTACAGTCCCACCAACAGTGTAGGAGTCTTCCCTTCTCACCTCACCCTCATCAGCGTTTGTTATTCACCGTCTTTTTGATTATAGCCAGTCTAATTGGGGTGAGGTGGTATCTCTATGTAGTTTTAATTTGAATTTCCCTGATGACTAGTGATGTTGATAATTTTTTCATGTACCTGTGAGCTGTTTGCATGTCTTCCTTTTAAAAATGTTTTTTCAGCTCTTTTTCCCAATTTTTAATTGGGTTATTTGTTTTTTCACTCTTTAATTGCTTGTGTTCCTTGTATATTCTGGATATTAATCCTTTGTCCAATGCATAGCTAGCAAAAATTTTCTCCCACTCTGTGGGTTACCATTTCACTCTGTTAATTATTTATTTTGCTGTGCAGAAGCTTTTTACTTTGATATAGTCCCATTTCTTTATTTTTCTTTTGCTGCTTGTACTTTCAGGCTCGTGTTCATAAAGCCTGTGCCAAGACCCAGTTGCTGAAGTGTTTCACCTTTTTTTTCCCTTAGTAATTTTACTGTTTCATGTCTTATACTTAAGCCTCTAATCCATGTTGAGTTGATTTTAGTGTATGGTGAGATATGCACATCTAGTTTCATTCTTCCACATGTGGATATCCAGTTTTACCAGCGCCACTTGTTGAAGAGGCAGTCTTTTCCCAATTATAGATTTTTGTTGCCTTTGTTCAATATCAGATGGCTGTAACCCTGAGGGGTGATATCTGGGTTCTCAGTTCTACTCCATTGATTTGAATATCTATTTTTATACTAGTACCATGCTGTTTTGGTTACTATAGCTTTGTAGTATAATTTGAAGTCAGGTAGTATTTTGCCTCTGGCTTTATTTTTTTTGTTCAGGATTTCTATGGTTATTCAGGGTCTTTTTATGTTCCATATGAAAGGTAAGATTGCTTTTTTACATTTCTCTGAAGAAGGTCATTGGTATTTTGATGGAGATTGCATCTAATCTGCAGATTGCTTTGGTTAGTATAGACATTTTCACAATGTTAATTCTTCCAATCCAAGAGCATGGAATATATTTCCATCTTTTTGTGTATTTAATTCTTTCAGAAGTGGTTTGTAGTTTTCATTGTAGTGGTCTTTCACTTCCTTGGTTAAACTGATCCTTAGGTTTTTTTTTTTTTTTGTCTTTTTTTTTTCTGACAATTGTAAATGGGCTTACTTCTTTATTTCTTCTTCAGTTATTTCATTATTTGAGTACATAAATGAACTGATTTAGGGGCATTTATTTTGTATCCTAGAACATTACTGAAGTTATTAACCAGATCTAGGAATTTTTTGATAGAGCCTTTAGGTTTTTCTATATATAGTATCATCTCATCTGTAAATAGGGAAAGTTTGACTTTGTCTTTTCCAATCTGGATTCCCTTTCACTGTAGTATTAAATTATTCAAAATCTTATAATTGTGTTTTTTTTTTATACTCTCTTCCCTAATCTTCACATTTTGTATTACTGCTTTTGACTTATAACTTAAGAGAATAGCAAAACACCTAGTGATAATGGCTTACTGATCCAAACCAGAGAATAGAATTAGCCAGAAAGTGTTTTGGGGGGAATACACAACATCAATTTCCTGGCATTTCTAAGTGTCATTTTTAATTTTGTGTATACCTTGGATTTCTTTTAAACTTTGTAAAGCTCTTAATAAATGGTCAATAAGTATCCTCTATAAAATTAATTCTTTTTTAGACAGACAGAAAGAAAGACCACAATAAAACTTTGAACTTTCAGAAGGAGAGAACAGATCTACGGTTATTAGAGACAGGAAAGGGGAAGGGGGAGAAGAGTTTGGGAGTAATTGGGATTAGACACAGAGTAATTAGGATTTTTAATGATGAACATGCTAATAATATTGATTTGATTATCATATAATGTACACAAATACTGATAGTCAACTCTGTACCCCATACATATGTCTAATCAGAAATAAATTTTATAAATCTATTTTTTTACTAGAACATTATCTATAGCTTCTGCCTGTAAGCCATGAACAAACAAGGCACCTTGTAGAGATAAGATCCAGGCATTGTCTTAAAACGTGTGTATGCTTCTCACCTCTCGTCCTGTCTTTATTCTCTATGTTGGGATGTCCAAAGGTTTTAACTTTCAATTTGACCTTCCAATTTATCACCAGCAAAACAAGGTGTGCTTTGCTAACATTAGCCTAACAAAACAAGGAAGAATAAAAATGAAAAACATCAAGTACCCCTAGTTTATACAATTTGGAGGCAGATGCTCAAGACTCCTGACTTACTTCCAAGCTGCCATCATATCAACATGTGGGAATTAACTACATTTTTTGTATTTGTAGTCTTTCCTTATAGTCCTTTCAGTTATCTCCCTGATATCCATTTTATCATCACATTTCAACATTCCTTTGTCTACATTCATTTTGGAGTATAAAGGGTATATTCATTTGTGTGAAACATATTTGTTGACTTTGGCTTA
>NW_007731171.1:112761-115003 GCF_000696425.1 Galeopterus variegatus
TTAATATTTTCTTCAAGCAATTTGCTTACTTTAAACATCATTTTTAAAATAATGAGAATACAACATCAATTAAAAATTTGAAAGCAGTTATTTAAAGCAGGGACTTAAAATTCTTAGGGCCTTTTGCTAAAGATCCCCAGGGGGGAAAAATCAACATATGTAATCTTTTTTTTTTTTTTTTAAGTGTAAGGTAATTTAAATGAATGTCTTTAATAAAAATTTGTTATCTGCATGACAGTACTAGCTATATTAATGTCCAGGTTTTATTTTGCTTCCTCCTGTGCTATGGGAAAGCATGTTATTCCAGAAAAAAAATAAGAAATAGAATAAATTTTAACCTATATCTTTTAAACCATATTTACATCACAAAAATCTGTCTTGTAGAACTTCATTTCATTGTAGAACTTCATTCAATCATCAGACATTTATTTACAGAAAAGTGTTAATAAGGAAAAATATATATGAATTCTTATTCAAGCCATTGAGCATAGCTTTTGAGGGACCAACACTATTGTTATTGATAACAATAATTAGCTCAACAAACTATTTAAGAAACATGTATACATATGAGCATATACACATATATGCAAAATAAATAAAATCAGAAATGAAAAATGGGAAATTACAACTGATACCACAAAAATGCAAAGGATCGTTAGAGACTATTAGGAAGAACTATATGCTGACAAACTGGAAAACCTAGAGGAAAGGGAAAAATTTCTGGACATATACAACCAACCAAGATTGAACCAAAAAAAAAAAAAAAAATAGAAAACCTAGGCAGAAAACAATAAATAGCATTAAATCAGTAATTAGCAGTCTCCCAACAAAGAAAAGCCCAGAACCAAATGGCTTCACTGCTGAATTCTACCAGACTTTTTTTTTTCTTTCCTCAAGAACTCAAAGTTTATTAGGAGACACATACATGTAAACATGTGACAAAAATATATTATAATAAAGGCATTAACATAAATATGCCAAAGATGCAAAGATAGTCTAGAAGAGAAAGTGATATATTCTGTCTGGGACAGGATGATGTGCAGCACAAAGGGATCAGGGAACACTCTCCCTGACTAGGTGACAGTTGATCCACAAGAAGATAAGATGGACAGAGGTACTCAAAGCAGAGACCACAACCTGTACAAAGGAACAGAGGCCATAAAAACGCAGGGCATGTTGTTAAAACACATAGCTCAGAATTACTGAATAAAAAGTTTAAGGACTTGGAGGAGAGGGGGAAGGAGTGCTTGCCTGGAGAGGGAAGAAGTGATCAGATTAAGGACTTTTATGCCATGCTAAGGAGCTGGGACTTCAGGCCCTAGAGTCTGGAAGATAAGGAATACTCAAAGGATTATAAACAGGAGGGTAAAATGGGAGACTATTACGGTAGCTGGATGGTAGGGAAAAAGACTGGACACAGAGTAGCCAGGCAGGGAGTTATCGCAAATTCAAGCCTTGGACAGCGAAGACTAAGTTATGGCTTTGGAAATAAGAATAGAAAAGACAGATTCAAAAAATCTTAGGAACGTAGAAAAGACAGGATTTGGAGAATGTACCAAATGTGGGGGTTAAAGGACATAAAATATTGGAGAGTTCAAAGTTTTCTGGGTTGAGTGATGAGTGGATTGAGGTTCTCAGCTGAGATGGGGCCTATAAGGAGGAAGAGCAGGTTGGGCAGAGTTTAGAGAAACAACAGTTTTAGCTACGTACCATCTATGAGGCCAGGCGCTATGTCCTCAATTCACTGCAACTTCTTGCAGTGTCTGGCACATCATGCACATGAAGGAAATGTCAATCAAATGAACAAATAGGAGGTCGTTAATCCAATGGATATGTTTAGTGGGCAATAAGTGAAATGTTCCAGAATATAGATTTGGGGACAGTAATATTAAAATGATATTTAAAACCCTAAGAGGAGAGGGCTTATGTAGAAAAAGAAAATGAGAGCCAAGGAATGCCAACATTTAAGTAGCATGCTGACACTCAGAAGAACATTAAGAATAAATCATTAAAGAGATGAGAGAACTAATGCACATGACTTGTAGAAAGGAAGAGTTTGAAGATTGAGAGAGAATTATAATATGATAAGAAAAGGATTAAAACACGCCCTTTGGAATTAGTAATTAGAAGGTGTTTGATACACTCAGAGACTAGGTGGTTTGAGTACAGTGGTGGAATCAGAAACCAGATTACTTGGAGATAAAACCTGAATGGAAAGTGGGCAGAATGGAGATAACGAATG
>NW_007731171.1:116173-116788 GCF_000696425.1 Galeopterus variegatus
TCTGTCTTTTTTATTATAGCCAGTCTAACTGGGGTGAGATGATATCTCAATGTGGTTTTAACTTGCATTTTCCTGATGATTAGTGATGGTTAACACTTTTTCAAGTACCTGTTGGCCATTTGTATGTCTTCCTATGAAAAATATCTATTCAGCTCCCCTGAACACTTTTAATAGGGTTATTTGTTTTTTTACTGTGTACTTGGTTGAGTTCCATGTGTATTCTGGATATAATCCCTTGCCAGATGTATAGTTTACAAATAATTTCTCACAATCTGTAGGTTGTCTTTTTACTCTGTTGATTGTTTCCTTCACTGTGCAGAAGCATTTTAGTTTGATATAATCCAATTTACTGATTTTTTCTTTTGTTGCTTGTGCTTTTGTGTCTTATTCATAAAACCTTTGCCCAAACCTACTTCCTGAAGTGTTTACCCTATGTTTTCCTTTAGTAATTTTATAGTTTCAGGTCTTATACTTAAGTCTTTAATTCATTTTTTTTTTCTCTTTTTCGTGATGGGTAAGGGGAGTGCAACCCTTTGGTGTGGTGTCGCCCACATTGTGCTCAGCTAGTGAGCGCACTGGCCAGTCCTATATAGGATCCCAACCCGCAGCAGGAGC
>NW_007731171.1:118584-126252 GCF_000696425.1 Galeopterus variegatus
TACTCACTGTAACTATTGAGGGTGGGAAATTCTATTATGATAATTGAAAGGTGGAGCCTTGAAAAGGTGATTAGATTATAGGGCCATACCATAGTGAATGGGTTAAAAATGGTGATCATGGGTGTGGTTTAGAGGGCTTTAAAAGGGGAGCATGAAGAGTCTGTCTCTCCCTCTGCTCTGTAATTTTCACAATGTGATACCCTGCTGTCACTGTCATCACCACCAGGGCCTTCACCAAATGTGTTCCCTGGTCTTTGGACTTCTCATCCTCTGAAACTGTAAGCAATACATTTTATTTTCTTATAAATTACCCAGTTCCAGGTATTTTCTCACAAACAACAGAAGCGGTCTAATACAACCATCCTTGTCTCCTTGGGATGTAGCCCACTTGATCATGTTGTATAATTTTTTTAATGTGTCGCTGTATTCTGATTGCTAGTATTTTGTTGAGAATTTGAGGATTCTTGCTTCTATGTTTTTCAGAGCTATAGGCCTATATTGCTTGTGGTGTTGTTGTGTCTTTGTCTGGTTTGGGTATCAAAATGATGCTTGCCTCATAGAATGAGTTTGGGGGAGTGGCCTCTGTTTTAATTTTATGGAATAGTTTGAAGATAATTGGTATTAATTCCTTTTTAAAGGTAAGGGAGAATTCAGCTGAAAAATGATCCAGTTCTGGGCTTTTCATTGTTGGGAGACTGCTGATTACTGATTAAATCATACTGTTTGTTGGTCTGTTCAGGTCTTCTATTTCTTCTTGGTTCAGTTTTGGCAGTCTGTATGTGTCCAGAAATGTATCTATTTCTTCCAGCTTTTCAAATTTGTTGGTGTACAGTTGTTTGTAATAGTCTCTAAGGCTTCTTTGTATTTCTGTGGTATATTTGTAATGTTTCCTTTTTCATTTCTGGTTTTGTTATCTAGGTTTTCACTCTTCTTTTTTTGTTAACCTAACTAATGGTTTGTCTCTTATGTTTATCTTCTCAAAAAGCAAACTTCTCGTTTCATTAATCTTTTGTATCATTTTGGGGGTCTCTATATCATTTAGTTCTGCTCTGATCTTAACTATGTCTTTCCATCTACTAACTTCGGATTGGATTGTTGGTTTTTTTCTAGCTCTTTGAGAAGTAGTGTTAGATGCTTAATTTGAAATCTTTCTATTCTTTTGAGCATTTACTGCAATAGACTTCCCTCAGTACTGCTTTTGCAGTATCCCACAGGTTTTGATATGATGTGCCTTTATTTTCATTGGATTCAAAAATTTTTCCTTTCTGTTTATTTTTTTCTTGGACCCTTAGGTTGAGGAGACTGATGTTTAATTTCCACATATTTGTAAAGGGTTCTGAGTTTCTCTTGTTATTAATTTCTATTTTTAATTCCCTGTTTTGAAAAGACACTTAAAATCATTCCAGTCTTTTAAAAATTTGCTGAGAATATATTCATGACCTAACATGTGGTCTATCTTACAGAATATTCCATGTGTGTATGAGAAGAATGTATATTCTGTAGTTGTTGAATAAAAAGTTCTGTTGATTTCTGTTAGGTCTAACTGGCCTAAAGGGTAGTTTAAATACTGTGTCTCTCTGTTGATTTGTTGCCTGGATAACATGTCCAGTTCTGAGAGAGGGGTGCTCAGGTTTCCAATTATTATTGTATTGGGGTCTACCACTTTCTTTAGGCAATAGTATATGCTTTATGTATCTGGATGCTCTGATGTTGGGTACATATGTGTTTATGATTGTTATGTCTTTCTGCTGTATAGATTCCTTTATCATTTTAGAGTGGTCTTCTCTTTCTCTTTTCATAGTTTTGGTTTAAAATCTATTTTATCCGATATGTGAATAGCTACTCTTGCTCAATATTGTTTCCATTTGTGTGGTATACTTTTTTTCATCCTTCCACTATTGGTCTGTGTGCACCTTTACAGGTGAGGTGGGTCTCTTGAAGACAGAAAATAGTTGGGTCCAGCTTTTTAAAACAATCTCCCAGTGTGTGTCCTTTGAGTGGAGAGTTTAATCCATTTACACTTAGGGTTGTTTTTGAGAGTTATAGTCTAAGTCCTGGCATTTGGTTGCATATAGTTTAGATGTTTTAAATATTTATTGTTCCTATCATCCCCATTTATTATTTGTCTTCAAAGTTTGTTGGATTTTTCAGGTGGTAAGATTTAACACCTATTTTCTTTCTTGTTTGCATTTCTGTTTTACCAATGGGTTTTGATCTTTTTTTACATAATGAATATTCATGAAATAAAAATCTGATTGTCACCGCTCATGCCCATGATGTGAGGGCCAGGTTCATACTGGCAGCACACCCATTACCACAAATTGCATTTTGACCCTATGTTCCCCACTCAATTATCCCCAACCTTCCTCCCCTTCCCCTTTCCCCCCCACATTCAACTTTGCAGTCCAAGGAATGTTCTCTTCCTCTGCAAGACCAATAAATTATTGTGGTCTTTCTTTCCTTCCTTCTTTCTCTCTTAGCTCCCACATATGAGTGACTACATGAGTTATTCACCCCTCTGTGCTTTGCTTATTTCACTCCACATAAGTTTCTCCAGGCTCATTCATGTTGTCACAAATGGGAGGATTTCATACTTTTTCTTTTTTTTTTTTTTTTGCCAGAGTAGTATTCCATGGTGTATATAAACCAAAGTTTCCTTATCCAATCACCCACTGATGGAAATTTAGGTTGGTTCCATGTATTGGCTATTGTAAATAGAGCTGCAATGAACATGGGAGTACAGGTATTCCTTCTACATGATGATTTCCATTCTTCTGAGTATATACCCTGTAGTGGGATTGCTGGATCATATGGAAGATCTATCTATACTTGGTTGTGAAACTTCCATACTGTTTCCCATAGTGGTTGTACTAATTTACAGTCCCACCAACAGTGTAGGAGTGTTCCCTTCTTTCCACACACTCGTCAGTATTTGTTATTCACCATCTTTTTGATTACAGCCAGTCTAACTTGCGTGAGATGGTATCTCAATGCAGTTTTAATTTGCATTTCCCTGGTGACTAGTGATGTTGAGCATTTTTTCATGTACCTGTTGACTATTTGTATGTCTTCTTTTGAAAAATGTCTGTTCAGCTCCTTTGTCCATTTTTCAATTGGGTTATTTGTGTTTTACTGTGTAATTGCTTGAGTTCCTTTTATATTCTAGATAATTAATTTTGTTGGATGCATAGTTAGCAAAATTTTTTCCCACTTTGTAGGTTGTCTTTTACCCCTGTTGATTGTTTCCTTTGCTGTGCAGAAGGTTTTTAGTTTGATATAGTCCTACTTGTTTATTTTTTCTTTTGCTGCTTGTGCTTTCAGGCAAATGTTCATAAAATCTGTTCCCAAACCTAGTTGCTGAAGTGTTTCACCTATATTTTCCCTTAGTAATTTTACAGCTCCAGATCTTATATGTAAGTCTTTAATCCATTTTGAGTTGATTTTAGTGTTCAGTGAGAGATGCATATCTACTTTGATTATTCTGCATACTGATATCCAGTTTTGCCAGCACCAATTTATGAAGAGGTGGTCTTTTCCCATATGTAGATTTCTATTGCCTTTTTTCCAATATCAGATGGCTGTAAGCCTAAGAGTTACTTTCTGGGGTCTCAATTCTACTCCACTGGTCTGAATGTCTACTTTTATACCACTACCATGCTGTTTTGGTTACTATAGCTTTGTAGTATAATTTGAAGTCAGGTAGTGTTACACCTCCGGCTTTATTTATTTATTTTTTTGCTCAGGATTTCTTTGGATATTTGGGGTCTTCTATTGATCCATATGAAAGCTAAGATCATTTTTCACATTTCTGTGAAGAAGGTCATTGGTATGTTGATTGGGATTTCATTGAATCATTACCTCACTTTGGGTAGTATAGACATTTGCACAATGTTAATTTTTCCAATCTAAGAGCATGGGATATCTTTCCATCTTTTTGTGTCTTCCTTAATTTCTATCAGAAGTGGTTTCTAGTTCTCAGTGTAGATGTTTTTCACCTCCTTGGTTAAACTGATGCATAGGTATTTTATTTTTGTGTGTGTGACAATTGTAAATGGGTTTACTTTATTTCTCTTTCTATTAGTTCATTATTTGAGCATATAAATGCAATTGATTTGGGGGAATTTATTTTCTATTCCACAACATTACTGAAGTTATTAACCACCTCTAGGAGTTTTTTGATAGAGCCTTTAGGTTTTTCTATATATAGTATCATCTCATCTGTAAATAGGGAAAGTTTGACTTTGTCTTTTCCAATCTGGATTCTCTTTGTTTCTTTCTCTTGCCTGATTGCTCTTGCTAGTACCTCCAATACTATGTTAAATAGAAGTGGTGAGAGTGGGCATCCCTGTCTTGTTCCTGCTCTTAAGAGAAAGACCCTCCGTTTTTCCCCATTCAGAATGATACTAGCAGTATCATGGGGCTTGTCACAGATGGCTTTTATTCTGTTGAGATATTATCCTTCTATACCTAATTTGTTGAGAGGCTTTATATTGAAGGGATGTTGAATTTTGTAAAATGATTTTTCAGCATCTGTTGAGATAATAATATGGTCTTTGTCCTTTAGTTTGTTGATGTGATATATCACATTTATTGACTTTCATATGTTGAAACATCCTTTCTTCCCTGGGATTAATCCCATGTGATCATACTGTATAATTTTATTTAACATATTGCTGTATTCTGATTGCTGATATTTTGCTGAGGGTTTTTGCGTCTAGGTACTTCAAGGACACTGTCCTCTAATTTTGTTTTTTTGTTGTGTCTTTATCTGGTTTTGGTATCAGAGTTATACTGGCCTCATAGAATGAGTTCAGGGAGAGTAGCTTCTATTTCAATTGTCTGGAATAGTTTGAGGATAATTGGTATTAACTCCTCTTTAAAAGTGTGATAGAATTCAGCTGTAAAACCATCAGGACCTGGACTTTTCTCCATTGGAAGATTGCTAATTACTGCTACCACCTCTTTGCTTGTTATTGGTTTGCTCAGGTTTTCTGTCTCTTCTTGGTTTAGTCTTGGTAGTTTGTATGTGTCTAGAAACTTGTCCATATCCTCGAGATTTTCATATTTGTTGTCATACAATTGTTTGTAATAGGGTCTAATGATCTTTGTATTTCTGTGGTACTGGTTGTAATGTCTCCATTTTCAATTCTGATTTTTGTAATTTGGGTCTTCTCTCTTCATCTTCTTCCTTTTTTTTTTTTTTTTTTTTGTTAACCTAGCTAATGGTTTGTCTATATTACCTATCTTCTTGAAAAAACAACTTTTTGTTTTGTTAATCTTTTCTATTATTTTTTGAGTCTCTATTTCATTACTTCTGCTCTGATCTTAATTATTTCTTTCCATTTACTACTTTTAGGTTTGGATTGTTGTTTCTCAAGTTCTTTGAGATGTACTGTTAGGTCGTTTATTTGAAGTCTTTCCGTTCTTTTGATGTACACATATGTTGCAATAAATCTGTCTCTCAGTACTACTTTTGCAGTATCCCACAGGTTTTGGTATGATGTATCTTTATTTTCATTAGTTTCTAGAAATTTTTTGATTTCCTGTTTAATTTCTTCTTGGACCCATAGGTCATTCATGAGCCTATTTAGTTTCCAGAGTCTTGCTTATTATTTATTTCCAATTTTAATCCATTGTAGTCTGAAAACATACTTGGAATGATTTCAATTTTTAAAAATTTGCTGAGACTAGATTTGTGACCTAACATATGGTCTATCCTGGAGAATGTTCCATGAGCTGATGAGAGGAAAGTATATTCTTTAGTTGTTGGGTGAAATGTTCTGTATATATCTGCTAGGCCCAGTTGGTCTAAAATATAGATTAAATCCTGTGTTTCTTTGTTGACTTGTTGCCTGGAAGATCTGTCCCATACTGAGAGAGGGGTATTCAGATCACCCACTCTTAATTTATTAGGTCCTATTTCTTTCTTTATGTCTAAGAGTGTTTGTCTTATATGTCTGAGTGATCGAGTGTTGGGTGCATACATGTTTATGGTTATGTCTTCTAGCTGGATAGATCCCTTTATCATTATATAGTGGTCTGCTTTCTCTCTTTTTATGATTTTTGGTTTAAAGTCTATTTTGTCCAATATAAGGATAGTGACTCCTGCTTGTGTGTCATTTCCATTTACAGCATATATCTTTTTCCTTCCCTTCACTTTTAGTCTATGTGTGTCTCTACAGGTGAGGTGGGTCTCTTGGAGACAGCGTATACTTTGGTTTAGCTTTTTAATCCAATCAGTTAGTCTGTGTCATTTGAATGGGGAATTTTGTGCATTCATATTTAGGGTAGTTATTGACAAGTATTACTTAATTCCTGTTATTTAATTGCTTCTTGTTTAGATGGTATAAATATCTTTTGATCATTATTTCCCCTTTTATTTCTCTTCTTCAATGTTAGTTGGAAATTTAAGAGGGGATGATTAAGCTTTTTTCTCTTTCTTGCTGGCATTTTTGTTTTAACAGTAGGTTTTGCTCTTTCTTTTATATTTGTGATATTGTCACCTTTATTCAGATTCCAGATGAATGACTCCCTTGAGAATTTTTGCAGGACTGGTTGTGTGGTGGTGAACTCCCACTATTTTCGTTTGTCTGGGAAATACACTATTTTTCCCTCATTTCTGAAAGAGAGCCTTGCAGAATAAAGAATTCTTGGCTGATAGTTTTTTTTTTTTTTTCCCTTTTAGTATTTTGAATATAGCATTCTACTATCTTCTGGCCTGTAGGATTTCAGTTGAGAAGTCTGCTGTTAGTCCTATGAGGGCTCCCCTATAAGTGACCTGATGATTTTCTCTTGCTGCTTTTAGAATTCTCTTTTTGTCTTTGAGCTTTAACATGTCTTGTTCATTTATAACATGTCTTGGGAAGGATCTTTTTGGATTGAATTTGTTTGAGTTTCCTGGATCTGAAGGTCTGTGTCTTGCCCTACATCTGGAAAGTTTTCTGTTACTATTTCCTTTAATAGGTTTTCAGTACCTTTTCCTTTCTCCTCCCCTTCTAGAATTCCCACAGTTCTGATGTTAGATCACTTGAGTTGTCTCCTAGATTTTTGTCCTTTCTTGTGTATTTGCAGTAGGGATTATTGTTTTTTTCAGATTCCAGATGAAGGACTGCCTTGAGAATTTCTTGTAGGGCTGTTTGTGTGGTGGGGAACTCCTACAGTTTAGGTCTGTTTAGGAAATACACTGTTTCTCCCTCATTTCTGAAGGATAGCCTTACTGGGTAAAGTATTCTTTGCTGGCAGTTTTTTTTTTTCTTTTAGTATTTTGAATATATCATCCCATTTCCTTCTTGCCTGTAGAGTTTCACTTGAGAAGTCTATTGTTAATCTGATGGAGATTCCCTTATAAGTGACTTGATGCTTTTCTCTTGCTGTTTTTAGTATTCTGTCTCTGTCTTTGAGGTTTGCCAGTCTTACTATAATTTATCTTGGAGAGGGTCTTTTTGGATTGAATCTGTTTGGGAATGACTGACCTTTCTAGATCTTGAGGTCTGCATCTCTACCTATATCTGGGAACTTTTCCATTATTTCATTGAATAGATTTTCAATGACTTTACCTTTCCCCTCGTCTTCTGGAATACCCATGATTCAGATATTTGTGTGCTTAAGGTTGTACACTAGCTCTCTTAGACTTTCTTCATTTTTTAAAATTGTTTTTTTCCTTTTTTT
>NW_007731171.1:127192-128184 GCF_000696425.1 Galeopterus variegatus
TTTTTTTTTTTTAATTTTTATTTTTAATTTCATTGAATAAATCTTTCAGTTCCAGAAGTTCTGCTATATTCTTTTTTAAGGTATTCATCTCTTTGTAAATGTCCTCCTTCATATCCTGGGTATTTTTTTCTCATTTCATTTTGTTTTCTAATTGAGTCTTCTCTTATCTAATTGAGTTTCCTTAAGATTTTTACTCAGAATTTCTTTTCAGTCATTTTCTGTTCTGAAGGGTCTGGTAATTGAGAGTTACTACATTTCTTTGGCCATGCCATCTTTTCTTGTTTTTATTTTATTTATTTATTTATTTCTTCATATTTCCAGTATATCTACATCGATTTCTGTTCATCTGGTAGATCAGTTGCTTCTTACATTACTCCGGAGTGGACACTGAGAAGAAACACTCTTCTTTTTTCCAAGTTCCTCTGGTGACTTTCCTTGTACCAATTCAGTCAAGTATTGGCAGGCAACCTGCATAGTGGTTGTGGCTGCTACTCTGGGGGCAAGCTGTCTTTGTAGAAGTAGAAGCTGTGGTGGTGGCTGTTGTGAACCACCTTTGAAGAAATAGCATGAGGCCTCCTTGTGGTGGTAGTGCTCACTCCTGCTGTCTATGTGGGCTTGGGGATGTCTGCTTGGGGCTTTTTCCTGTATAGTCCTCCTGGTCATGGCTGCACTCACTCCTGACTTCTGTAAGGGCAGGGGGCTGGCTGCTTCAAATGTCTAAAGAATAATTTATATCAATTATTCTTAAATTAGTCGAAAAAATGGGGGAATTTTTCCAATCTCATTCTATGATGCCAGCACTACCCTGATATCAAAATCAGATGAGGACACAACAAAGAAAACTACAAGCCAATATTACTTATGAATGCTGATGCAAGTGTTCTCAACAAAATACTAGGAATCCAAATTCAATAGCATGTCCAAAAGATAGTACACCATTATCAATTAACATTATGCCAGGGATACAAGGGTGGTTCAATATGTGCAGTTCA
>NW_007731171.1:128652-129560 GCF_000696425.1 Galeopterus variegatus
CACACACACACACACACACACACACACACACACACACACACACACACATATCCTAATGGCTTAACAAAAAAAGCTCTTATAAATAATAAACAAATTTAGTAAAGTTGCAAGAAAGATAGAAATTAACATCCCCAAATCTGTAGTGTTTCTATAAACCAAAAAAGAACTAGCTAAAGAGCAAATCAAGAAAGCAATCTTATTTAAAATATCAATCAATCAATCAATAAAATACCTAGTAATAAATTTAACCAAAGTAGCGAAAGATCTCTACAATGAAAACTGCAAAATACTAATGAAAAAAATTAAAGAAAACATACAAAAATGGAAAAACATTCCATGTTCATGCATTGGAAGAATTAATATGATCATATATATGGATTAATATGACAAGCTAATACCAACAGTTTAACAATATGCAAAAACAGCATTAAGTAACAAAGGCAAGATAAAATAGGAATAAAATATAGAAAATCAAGACTGTTAAAAAAATATAACCAGTAAATAAGTAGAATGAATATTTAAATATCTTAACCATGTCCTGATGGTATGATTATAGTTATCTTAGAAATTTTTATTATTTTTTATTTTCTGGAACTTGTTTTCCTAATGAGGACATCGCTTTTATAATGATATATTATATAATTGATCTCCTTGTGCTTAAATATTTTTCCCATTTCTCTCTCCATACACTCTGGAGACAATGCGACTTCTGCTATTTAAGTTGTTTTCTTTGTTTTTGTTTTTCTTTTTTTAAAAACATTGATAAGTGTTTAAAGGCGGATTTGATCATCTGAATGTTTGGAAGTAGAGGAAGAGAATGTTGGATTATTAGAAATAGTTCAAATGCACTGAAATTATTGGAAGTGTGACAAAAAATCACACATATAATTTGGTAATCATACAAATAA
>NW_007731171.1:130109-132265 GCF_000696425.1 Galeopterus variegatus
AACATTTTCTAGCACACTTAATATTTTAAAAATGGTTTTATAGTTACTTATATTCCAGAAAAAAAGAAGTTTCCAAATATTAAATACAAGTATGTCTAGGAGAAATTATAAATCCTAATCCAGTTTGAGTCAGTTTAATCTTATCTTTTGACTCTCAATACTAGTTGAAAATTATCTGTATTAAGGACATACGGATTACTTTAGAATGAAAGCGATTCTAAAATATATTGTGTTTTTGAGAGTAGAGAAAAATGAAAGGAGTTTGCTATTAGAGTCTTGGAAAACAACGGAAATGTATGAAAGGAGATGGAAGAGTAGTAAGGACAAATCATGTCTACTAAGAAAATTTGTCTTTGGTGTATCATGTACCAGGAAAAGGAAATATATTTATATTAAATCTTCTCTTCTTCTTCCCTTGTTCATCGTGTCAATCTTTCAGGATCCAGACTCATAAACACTCGATAAAGATTTTTTGAAATAGCAGCTGAATATTACATTTGAGTAAATATATGACGTCAAACATTTGGGGAAAGAAAAAGACTTAAATCCAATGCAGACTCAAAGCTCAAAGGTCACAGATTTCAAGAGACAAAATAGAAGATCAGAATAATTGAAATTATGCCATTGAAAAGATTTTGATTGATGACCTCATAGTTTTCAAGGGAAGTTCTAGCTGGGGAGAATGAAAACAACTTTTTTGTAAGAAGATGCATTTGTGATAGAACATAGAGCAAGTAAAGAGATGAGATTATGGAAAAGGAGGTCAGATAACTCCCTGGAAAAGTGTCTGTGGACATGACGAAAAAAAGATCAGGTGTATGGAGGAGGAAATGTTTTATATTGGCTAGAAATAAGATTACATAGTTATGAGGATATAGAGTACAGGCTGGAATATGCGAGAATATTGAACACTTTAAATTCTACTTAAGTAAATTTGAGTTGTTTTTCTATAAGCATGTTGTATAGGAAATTGGTATTATTCCAAAAACAGTGTGCTATATGCTTTTGAGAATTAAAAAATAAAGTCAAGAAAAAAGATTACAGACAGTCCCTTACTTAGGATGGTTCAGTTTACCTTTTTTTGACTTTAAGATTGGTTTATCAGGGTAGTAAAAGCTTTTCGTACTTACAATAGTTTTATTGGAACATAAGCCTGTCCTACGTGAGTAGCATCTGCAATTTAGTGCGCTAATGTAATGGTCCAGAAAAGTGTTAATACAGCATTGGCAGTAAAAACTAAAAGATGGGGCTCTATTTTAAAAGTGGATTTTTACAGAATTCAGTGTGCGACAAACGTTTGTAGTTTGTCCTGAGAGGCTTGTCATAATGCTTAATATTTTTCTCATGTGTTCTGAGTTTTAAACAACCAACCTATAAAGAGAATTTGGGGATACAGTGTATTCATAAATCAGAAGCAGCTGTTACATATACTGTGCCATAAGTAATGACATTTTAAAACCTTCATAAAAATATTTTATTTAGATTCTGAAAAGCCCTATATTATACTATAAAAATTCATAAAACATCCTCAAGTAAATTTGAGACTTTATTTCTGTCTCTAATTTTTCTTCTGCCTATTACTTGTATACATCAAACTGCCATACCCTAAAAGCCTAAGAGAAAATTGCCTATCCCACTCCATTATTTCATACACTATATATGTTTTGGGGATATATGAATACTTAGTGCATACATTAGCGTATGCAAGTGTGAAAGAGAGTCACTCCACATTTTGACAATCAAATATAAACCAAGAGATGTATTCATTTTACTTATGGTACCTGTGTTTACCATTGTTTTCAGTAACATCTAAACCAAAAGTAACAAAGAAGGCAGAGCGCAATAAATGTCAAAATCCTCTTCCACTCTAGATTCTGTGATTATACTTGTGATGATCTCAGCTCTGGAATAGCAAGAGTTTCTGAATTACACTATGAAAACTTGAGAGCTAACTCTGTAACAAAGGTATCTTACTGCATTCTGATGGTGGCTTCATACAGGAAGTTCATTGGCACCATGTTCATTGCCTTGCACAAATCAAGTGCTAAACACACATATTTAGATTAAGATGTAATAGTCAATTAAATTTATATTCAAAAAAAATTTAATGAATCATAATGTTTTCCTTCAAAAAGAATAAAAACTATGCCTGCTAT
>NW_007731171.1:132702-141307 GCF_000696425.1 Galeopterus variegatus
AAAAAAAATTTAATGAATCATAATGTTTTCCTTCAAAAAGAATAAAAACTATGCCTGCTATGGTTGGATATTGGCTATCTCTTCATGCAGTAAATGTGGTTTAACAACCAGGTATTAAAATGAAATAGTTAAATTTTGCTCAATTCTCAATAATCTTTGGAATATGAATAATTGATTATTGATCCATGATAACCAGGGATTCTTCAGAGCCTTAATTTAATTTGTAAAAATATTAAGTGCATGTGAAGATTCTCTAACAAAACAGGAGCATTTGCTAATGCTTCTTGTTAAATTTATTTTAATTCTTCTGTTCAGTGTTCTGCCTAAATAATCTGGTCACATGTGTTTATTCAAATTACAGAGAAGCTAGGTGGCAATTGTTATGACTTTGTAAACCTAGTGGGTAAAAGCCAAAGCTTTACCTTATTACATAAAATGATCTTAGAAAATCTCAAATAGTTTCAGTCAAAAGTGACCAATCAAACTTCAAATTGCATTATTGTGAAAAAACAAAAACTTGCTCTTAATTCTAACATTTCTGAGATTTTGCTCCTATATTAAAACATCTGAAATGGCATAAAGAAAAATTCGAGAGTATTTTCCAAGAAAAATATAATTTTAATTCATTTAGTTGCTCCTTTAGTCCACACTGACATGAAAGCAGCAAACTGAACATTCCAGACTTGTGCTTCATCTGCTACAAATTCGTACAAGAGCTTTTAACAGATTATTCACATCTCATTCTATATGTAAAAACAATTCAGCCTGGAATTCTGTATCTTTCACAGTGGCGATCTAACTTTATCTCACTAGACCAGCTCTTTTTCTTTTTCTTTTATTGTGCTATATGCAATCCCACCATCTTGAGTTTGTCCATATACACATTAAATTTTCACTGGTTCTTCCTGCTCACAGTGGCAGGCCCCTCCAAAATTTCAGAAAATATCAGAAATTTAGAGATACAGAAATCTTAATAACAATTAAATTTAACCTAACAAGAATCTGAGAGCAGAAAGTTTAAATGACTTCTAAAGTTCTACATAATTACTATATGGCACAAACAGGACTGAATCTTGTAAACTGCATGCTTGTGCATGTGTACATATGCAGTTTATTCAATTTTGCTGCTACTGTTTATTTTTTCTAAAGTTGCTTCCTCTAAATTCAGAATCAAACTCTAGTTTTTACCTCCAAGGATTATATGTCCTTTTAACTTTATATAATTTTATATCATCTATTCAGTAATATGGTTCTTAATTTCTGTGTTACCTAGCTTGTGCCAAACTAAGAACAAATTATGAAAACATCATCTCCTCAGAAGCTACCTACTCCTTCCCAATCATGGTGCACAGAGAATGTGCCAGGCCATTAATTCATGGGGGCTACCACCAATGCAGTGGATCCTGGAAGACTAAGTTTGGGTTTACCCAGGGCATCCAGAAGCACTGTGGTCAAAAAGACAATCTGTGTAGTGCTCAAGAAGTTACATGCACGTTTACATGAATTTATGCATTTGAACAACTTCCTGGTCAAGGACCTGGCTAGCCTCTGTATATGCTGATTAATAATGATGTCAAAAGCCAGGAGAGCAGGTTAGGAGAGAGTGCTTAAACTTTTAATAACTTAATAATACTAAGAGGTGGTGAAAGACCACTTTTATAGTGAACTAGATAAATGGTTATGGCATATCTAAGACAAGGCCCTATAACAAAACAGAAGCAGTATTTNCTAGATAAATGGTTATGGCATATCTAAGACAAGGCCCTATAACAAAACAGAAGCAGTATTTCATTTTATTTTTTCAAAAAGTAGTCGAGGTGTTATATTTTGTTGAAGTTTCTCTTTCATATACATATTATTTTCCATAGAAAGTATAAAAATATTTTACAGTTTTGGTTTGATTTTCTTCATTTATTTTATTTTTTCAAAAAGTAGTCGAGGTGTTATACATATACATATTATTTTCATATACATATTATTTTCATATACATATTACATAATAATATACATATTATTTTCCATAGAAAGTATAAAAATATTTTACAGTTTTGGTTTGATTTTCTTCATTTGACAAAAAAATTTGATTTTTATAATGAGTTTTCCATTTTTGGCTCATGATCTGGTTGTGAGGATAAATGAGCACAAAAATTGAACTTGTCCATGAGTGATGAAAAAAAGGTGATTTTTCCAAGACAAATGATAAAATACTGTATGAAAAATAATTGAATAAAACTATGCACATACTTTTACTAATTGTCTATGACAGATTACAGAACTAAATGAAAAATAAGCTAGATAGTACACAAAGATTTTTTTTATATTTTAAAAGGTCAATTCAGGAATGGTGATCAATTTAAAAATTAGTTAATACACACTCAATTTTTAGAAGGGAACAATTTTGTTTTCAGCTAAAAATAAATGCTTGTAATAGAGTCTTTACTGCCTTAAAATTACAAGTATCTCTTTTTATCTGTGGCTGTTCTTCTGTATCTATGAAATGCCAAGGATGAAACCGTTTCTGTAAGGCCCTGTGACCTGAATGTGTACTTTGTACATTGCCTTAGAAGAAGAATCATAAGGCAATTTCAAGTCTTTAGACACAAACGTTTGCTAGCTGAACTTGAAATATCCTGATGTTAGTTATTAAGTGTAGTGTGAAAAGTGATGTTAAATGAGGGATGCTAGGGGATGCCATATGATTAACCTGAGAAGAAATAACAGAAAAAGAAGTCAGCAAGTGAACTTGTTGGAGCATAATAAGCACGACCTATGGAACCAGAAGAGAGAGATTTCAAAAGAAGAGGAAATAATAGGCTTCGGAAAAAGGAAAAGGCAGCAAATATATATTGGCCAACACAAAAAATAAAGTATTAGATCAAGATTTTGGCCATTTCACAGAATAAATATATTTCTGGTTTTAAAGCACAACTTATGGGATATCAGGTACTTTTTTATGTTTTCATTTTTGACCCATTCTAATTTATTTAATTGGTGTTGCCAGCAAGTCAAACAATAATTAGACCATTACAGTCACTTCTAATGCTCATATGCCAAGAATCAAGAAAATAGATATATTATCAGAAGACAATGTTAGTATTTCTAATTGTTTGTTCATTTTATTTTCAGAATTTGAAAGTATCTCAGCATTTGGTGTAAATGGGGGATAATCACAGTGAACAAATTAATTATTCTTAGTATGGAATAGTATAAATGAGATTGGTAAGGGGATGATAGATAAACAGAAAATCATGGATGTCAGAAAGATCATGCATATAATTGTTTGTTCATTTTATTTTCAGAATTTGAAAGTATCTCAGCATTCGGTGTAAACGGGGGATAATCACAGTGAACAAATTAATTATTCTTAGTATGGAATAGTATACATGAGATTGGTAAGGGGATGATAGATAAACAGAAAATCATGGATGTCAGAAAGATCATGCATAGATAAGAAAGAGAAGCAGAGGCAATAAACTTGATTCCTCAAAATTAAACACAGGAAGGGAGTTACTTATTCTCTATTACATTTGCCTCTGATTGCTAATGAGCCACTGTCGATGCTGCTGCTGCTAACATAGAATTACACCTTTGTAAAGGCAGTGTCTTCTTTCTGCCTTTGTCTTTTCTTCCACCTTCTGCCTTGAACACTTTAGTTTAGGATTATAGGCAGGAAAAAGTTCAGCGTGGCTGATATTAAGAAATAAAAACATCTAAAAGTATCTATTTCTCATACAGCATTTACTATTTTAAATTATGATGAACTATCTATCAATAGATATCAATAAATTTTAGTAAGTTTTTTGGTAGATTATCATTATGTTTTGTTTGGCTTCATGGAACATACTATTATTTACCCATGACTGTAAATTAAATTTCCAGGTAAGTTCTTTTATTTTTTTTTTTAGATAGACACACATAGAATTAAATCATATCTAGCTGACTAATAGTTAATCAAGTCCACATATGGCTTATCATATTTTGATGCTTATTATGGATACTAATATACATTTAGCACCTAAATAAGACACATTTTCCATCCTACCTCCCACTGAGAGAATTTGCAATATCATGCATTCTGAGCATCATAATTAGTCAAATATTTTTGAATAATTATTAGTGATGTGGAAAGTTGCAGTAAAAAATAAACGGCTATCACTTTCAGCTTCCAGATATTTCATACAAAAAATTCTTACCTTGCCTACATATTGTGTGTCTGTACCTGTATACTCTTCCAACAAGAAGAACTGATTCCACATCCAGCCACGCTTAGTGCGACGTAGAATTTTACTGTCATCTTTTGTCACATCCAATATCCTTTTGCTTAGTAAATGACTGTTAGCTTTTTGTTGTAATGGGATGGTGTCAACTGTATGGAACATACAGGTCCAGATGAATAATGGAAGGCAATGGTAAGTCCTCATTATCCGCAGCTTCAGCAGAATGTCAAATTCAATGTATTATCTGTTTCTCCTAAAGAGCAGGGGATAAAAATTGTTTTATTAGGTTGTGCTTCACATTCACATAATCTTTAAACTAAAAAACTTATTTCAAATATTACTTAAATTTTATAAGTAATATATAATATATACATTATTTTTCTATATTTCAGCAGTGAATTGTCATTAAAAACTCATATACAGCATAGATAAGTAGGGAGAAAATACAGCTCAACTAAATGAAGAAATTTAACAGCTGATTTTAAGATTTTTCTATCACAGTCATATAAATATGAATATATTTGTAATTTAAAACACTAAATATTCTGAAAAAAATAAGTTCTACAATATGCAGTAATTATGTTTAGTGCTCCAAAGTTCTGAAGTCTAATAAAAGTAGAATATCAATATATACATAGATGTTTGAGGCTATATACTTTGAAGGGCACTGTTTTCTTCCCATATCTACCATCGTTTTACAAGCTGTTTCTTCTCATCCACCTCTTCCTCCGCTGCCTCCTCATCCTCCTCTTTCTTCATCTTCTTTTCACAATTGGTTGAAATGTTGTCTCAAGGCACATTAAATGGTACCAAATATACATAGGATAATGTCTTGCAATACTTAGCACCATATTGATTCTTTACAATCAATAACTATCTCCTTTTCAGCAATTAGTTGAGCAGACCACTCAAATTTACTTAAGACTGAGGACTGCATGCACTAAATGGAAACATTTTGCCTGACAATTCAGAACAACACATATTTATTCCCTAAAATAACAAAATTGATATTGTAAAATTAGATACAGTGTTTTACCTATGGGATAATTTGATCCATAATTTTCAAGCATACAGTGTCTCCTTGTTGAGCTATTGATTCTTCTTGCATTAAAACCATAGTTCAGTCAGCATTTCAGAATTAGTTTTATTTGTTAGCACATTATTTTTAATTTCTATATTTAATTTAGAAGATGTGAAGTGATGATGATAATGATTTGTTAAGCAACTGAAACCCATGTCAAACCAATGTAGGCAAGAAAAAAAATCATTAAATTATAAAATCAAATTGTGTGAAAGGATAAAAATGAAAATGACAAAGGATTAACTGACCATTTCTTGATCATGAAATCTAGAATTAGAGATCTGAGTACTATACATTCATTCTCTCTTTCTCTCTGTTTCTTTTCTCTCACTTTGACTAAGCTTCCTCAACCTAATGGAATATAAAGGTGACAATATCTCCTCAGTTCAGATTTAACATCTTTCACTCCATAAAGCAAGTATAGTATTTTCTAACTTGGGTTTTAAAAATCCTGGAAATGGACTCTGATTGACTTGGCTGAGGCCTGATACTCAATGATGGACCAAACATCTATAATTCGGTAATGAGGCTATCAAGGTATAAAGGTCAAATACAAGGTTTTACTCCTTACTATCTGAGAGACTTTGAGATATTTGTCCATATCGCTTGGTCTAAATCACTCCATCTATAAAAGGAGAATTATTAGTATCTGACTCACAATGTATTGTTCTTAATTTTGTTTTGAATTTTTATCAATTTGAACTAATAGTCATGTGTATTATGGGAACTTATTTTTACAGGAGCATAGACCTATGAGAAAACTGAGGCATGCAGAATTTAAGTAACTTGACTAGTCATACAGGTAATAAGTACTAGAACCAGGTTTCACATCCATAGCCTTAAATGCTATTTCTTAGTTAAGATAATGAATGTAAAACAGCATGGTGCTGGCACACAACTTAACATGTTAGTGTTATCACCACCATCACCATCATCATCATAATCATCAGCCATGGTTGCACCCACCACAGCCATAGAGATATGGGTCAAACACAGCAGAAAAGAGATTAGTGATTGGAGAGTAAAATTATAAATGCTTACTATGATCCAGAGTGATTGGCTCAGTCCAGCACATCTATGCACCCTAATTTCCATATCTATTGTTTAAAAATGCTCTTACATAGCATAATACATACACATTATAAATACACACATTCCAGCATGGCAGAAATCCAAAGTCACATCATTTTCTGACTCTGAAATCTCGCGATGGTCATTATCATTTATCAGGACTTTTTGTGGCTATTCATAATCCTATAAACTATGGGATAATTGGTAAATTGAAGCCACAACAAATGCAAACCTTTAAAATAAATATCAGAAATCTACAATGTCAAATAATGCTCAGAAAATGTGTAATGGAAAAGTAACATCTAGTGGCCAGTGTCCCAGAACATGACCCAAGTTTTGTAGATTAGTTATTGTGCAGTGGAAAATGCACAGACACAGAATCTCAAGGATAGCTGTTACCTCATTTTGATAAAATACAACAAATTCCTTATTCAAGAAAACTGGGTACCCTGGTTTCTTCCTACAAGGAGAATTTCTTTTGGCTATTGAACTTGATGATCACCCTCACAAGAGAAATTAAACAGCACTCTTCATTTCCTGAGCTCTGCTCTGACTATAATGCCCACTTTGTGCGGAATGTAGGCATTTGAGCAGAAAAAAATTCCAGCTGTATTAGATAAAACTAAAGACTTAGCCAAAGTAAAAGATTCACATTCATTTTCAGTACAATGTTAAGCTGTTGAAATATTTTAACATGACATGTTTATGAAAGATTAATCTGGCTACAGACTGGAAAATGGATTACACGGTGGGAAAGCAATTTGGTTAAGGCAGAGATCATTTAGAGTCTATTGCTCTAGTCCAGTAAGAGGTAATGGTGACATACATAGAATGACTTGATGGAGACATTGATACTCTACTCAGGTTTCCCTTGACCCTTAATATGGCCACACACACACACACACACACACACAAATTTTCTGAGGTTTTGCTTCCAATGGCCTAGACTTGCAACTATCTTTGAATAACTTCCCTTGACTACTTAAGTCACTTTTCCCACATGTACAGGTAGTCTAAAGTGCCTGCAAGTTTATGAATATCTCCCATGGGATTCCTTACTCAGTGTCTACAATGTGTAGAAGAACAAAAACCCACACATTATTTACATCCCAGAGCTTCCCTATAGAATCATGCTGAATCTGGGACTTTGACACCTTTACATGGATTCTTTTCCTCCCCTGTCCTGCTTCCCACATTATTCCTCACTTCCTTATGTGGAACCGATTTGTTAATCAATTGGTTGCACACAAATCCTTGCTTCAGGGTTTCCTTCTGGAGAATCAGACCTAAGACATGGATAAAATCCACATATTTTGATATGCAGAACAGAAGATACTACCCTTCTCAGGTATTAGTTATGAAGGGTGACGGAAAAAGAAAAATAATGTATAACACCTAGATTATTTATTTGTTTATTGATTGATTGATTGATCGATTGATTGATTGGCTGGCATTTAGGAGGATCTGAACCCTTGACTTTGATGTTACATAGTCACATTTAAAACAGCTGAGCTGATTGGCCAGCCCACACCTAGATTATTTATGAACAGGGTAGATGATTGAGACATTTATTGTATCAGGGAAAAAGCAGATTTATTGGGAGAAAAAGTATCAATTTTCTTATTCTTGGTCAAAATAAAGAAGTCATTGCTATACTGCTATCATTAACATCGTTTTGGCATAATTAATAATAGAGAGCAAAGTGATTCACTGCCCTAATGATTTTACATAATTATATCTATCTATCTATCTTTATTTTTATCTCAACCCTTTAATTATTATGAGAAAACTGAGGCATAGGGAGTTTAAATGATTTCCCAAGGTTATATAAATAGAAGCAGAAGAACTTAGAATCAAATTCAGGCACTGCTTTGCTCTTGAGCTCTGCTGCTCCAGAAATAACCTGCTAATATCCATGATCCTGACTACCAACATTTATTGTCATTTGCTTTCTGTGTTCTAAGCACTATGATGAGTCTTTTTTCAAACAGTTTCATTAAATCTTCTCTCAGCAATATTACAAGAAAGATATGACCTCTTTAAACAGAGGAGCAAACTGAGGTTTTGCTTTTTGAGGTAACCTGCTAATCACAACACGCCACTGAATGATGGGCTGTGGGGAAGGGCGAAAGTCAGGATTTGAATTCTGTCCAACCAATGTCAAGGCTCCTGATATTAATGGTATTGCTGTGAAGTTGTTACAGAATGCATGCCTGTGCACCCCCAAAATTCACAC
>NW_007731171.1:141959-143742 GCF_000696425.1 Galeopterus variegatus
TGAAGTCTCAGATAGAAACGAGGTTCGTGTTATTGAAAACTGGAGGAAAGTTTATTCTTATTATAAAGTAGAAAAGAATTCGGCTGAACTGTGTTGGTGTTCGAGCATTTTATGAAAGTTAAAACTTGAATAAATAAAATAGGATATATGGCTGAAGAAATTTCTAAGAAAAAGTGTTAACAGTTCATCTGGGCTTCTCTTGAATGCTTATAGTATATTGCAAGATGCAAAAAATGACTTGACAAAATTGTTAAGAAAAAAGGAAGCAAAACCTAAAGCTTTGAAAAATTCTCAGCCTATCCATATTGCAAAAATGAAAAACTGTGTTTGGGATAGAACACAAAAGGTATGGCCAAGTGTCCTTTGATAAGGAGATTAGTATGGGTGTGAATCATGGACTTAGTACTGCCAACTTGAACTGAAGAGAAAGGGCAAGGGAGGAATGAAGGAAGGCTGTTGTACTCCTTGGATTTTAAAGAACCATAGAGGTATCTGGCTGCAAACATGTCCTATTCCTTAAAACGAGGAAAGAATGACCCCAAAGAAGATTAGAGGTCATCACGGCTGCCTCCTTAGTTTCAAAAGGGAGAGAACCACCTCCTTTCTACATGCCAGATGGCCTCCACTCTGATCATTTGTGGTGGACACCCAGAGCCATGGGGGTGGGACTGCCATCCCCATAGGTTTAGAAGATGAAACCACTGCCCCAGTGGGCTTAAAAGGCAGAGCACTGAGCCAAAGAGGATTACTCTCGAGTCTTAAGCTCTCACCAAGTTTTAGACTTGCTTAGGACCTGTCATTGCTTTCTTCTTTTTTGATTTCTCCCTTTTGGAATGAAAATGTCTACCCTACGCTTGTCCCATCATTGTATTTTGAAACTTGGTTGGTTTCACAGGTCCACACGTGGAGAGAGATTTTGCCTTAAGATAAATCATACCTTGAGTCTCATGCATATCTAATGTACATGATATAAAATGAGATTTGGGATTTTAAACTGTAGAACTGATGCTCAAATGAGTTAAGACTTTTGGGGCTGTTGGGATAAAATAAACGTATTTTCCATGTGTGATGGACATAAATTTGGGGGGCCAGGTTGGAATATTATGGACTAAATGTTTGTGTCCCACCAAAGTTTATATGTTGAAACCCTAATCCCATGAGGAGCTGGTGCCTTCAGGAAGTGATGAGAGTCATATTAAGTAATAGTGGCAAAGTCACTCATAATGAGGTTACTGGGACATGAAGGAAACTGAGCTCTCTTTCCACTCTTGGCTACATGAAGATACGATGAGAAAACGGCTGTCTGCAAACCAGGATGAGTGTACTCATCAGTCACTGGATCTGCTGGTGTCTTGAACTTGAACTTCCCAGTCTCTAGAACTGTGAGAAATAAATACTTGTTGTTTAAACCACCCAGTATATGGTATTTTGTTATAGCAGCCTAAATTAAGACAAAGTGATTATGCTCCACATATACCCACCTGAAGGCCTCCTTTAAGCATGTGGCCAATTCAGAGTCCTGGCCTCTGTTCACACTCTGACCTGGATCAATACTACCTGGCTCATTGATAACCATCTCATTTTTTTCAGGTTTCATATTACATTTGTTTTTTGAGAAGTCTGTAAACAGCCTTTTGAAAAATAGCTAACTCCACTTTAGTCTCTATTGCTTTCTATCATATCTACCATTGTTTCCTTCACATCATCTACCAAAACTTTTACTATCTTTTTCATTGAGTGAAGTATTTGCTTACTGATTGTTTCCCCTAGTGATAATGTAACT
>NW_007731171.1:144641-145837 GCF_000696425.1 Galeopterus variegatus
TATCTTTTTCATTGAGTGAAGTATTTGCTTACTGATTGTTTCCCCTAGTGATAATGTAACTTGTATGGTGGTGAGATATTCTGTAAATCACTGTGTCCTGTATAAAGCAGTTATTGACCCATAGTAGGCACTTAATATGTATTTGTAAAATTAATTGGTTAATTGGTTAATGCTTAATATGGAAAATCTCTACTTTGATCCTGAGATCACATATAAGATTGACTTAATATTCCATCACATAAATAAACTGAGAAATAAAAAAGAGTTGATTAGAGAGAAAATGTCTTTTGAAAGAATTCAAGGTGGTTTTTTTTGAACAAATAGAATAAAATCTGCAGTGATATAACAGTAATATTATAAGAATTTGCATAAAATGGGATTAAGTATGAACTTCAAACATGACTGGTATAAATTATTGAGTGCTTGTGTGAATTGTAACCCATTAATTAAATTTTTTTTTATTTTTCTCATAATTCTTTACATATTTATTTCACTATCAGAGAACATTAGCGCAACTCTCCTGTGGCCAATTTAACACCTTTTATTGTAGACTCCTCTGCTTTTAGACAAAAAGTGCACATTTTAAAAGGTTTGCTGTTGCATTTGATTTTAAAGGTAGCAAATTCTTATCCCATGGGGTTTATTAAAAATTCTTTCTATCCTCTATTTATACAGAAGCAACAAGCTGATTACTAAATTTTTCTAAGCTTAATTATCTCTATCAGCCTTAAATGCTTGGCATTTTAATCACATTTTTTGTTCATAAATAAATACCATCAGATGCATTATAAAGTACAATATTTTAAATTTGGTTTAACTTTCATTTTGTATTCAGAGAATTCACTTGAATCTTGTTAAACTTTAAAAACTGAAAATCGAATCATTATTATTCCCTTGTTTCCTTAATTATATTTCAATTGCATTTGAGAAAAATATCTGTTGGCTCTTTGTGAATCAATAAAAAAAAATTGTGTTATTGTAATTAAGATGTTAAGAATATAAAATACACATCTAAACTTAATCTTTTATTATTCATATCTCTATACATAAACACTTGTAGATGTTTTCATTAAAGTAAGTTATTTTATTTTATTTTATTATTTTATTTTTTTCCTTTTTGTCTTTTTCGTGTCCAGCAACAGATCGCAACCCTCAGTGTCGCACCCGTACTGGACCGGGACCGGCAATGGGATCGC
>NW_007731171.1:147004-147424 GCF_000696425.1 Galeopterus variegatus
AGTAAGTTTGTAGGCTTGGGAAAAAAAATCGTACATATATTGTTTGATCCCTTAATACCAACATACTGTTTTTCCAACATACTGTTATGTTTTTATACCAGTTGGAGAGGAAAGTCCAACAGCTTAGTTAGGCAAACATATGAAGAACACATTCTATAAGTACATAAGTGCTACCGAAATGATGGATCTCATAAAATCAAGGAATATTTTGGGAATATACACTTTATCATAAATCTGTTTTTCATAGTCATTGATCATGGCTACATTTATTACATAATGCTGTATTTGTATATTTATATAAATATTTGATCATTAGTTTGTTATAGTTATTTAATACATATATTTAAGGTTTCGAAGACCATTTATGGAGATTTGCACCCCATGAATATGCATAATCAATTAGAACAAAAAAGAAATAAT
>NW_007731171.1:149386-150840 GCF_000696425.1 Galeopterus variegatus
AAAAAAAAAAAATTATGGAGAATGACTCAATATCTTTAAAATGCTAAGAATATTATTAAAAACCAGCAAGGAAATAGAAGATATATTTATTATTCTTTAAAAAGAAGAAAGCTAGCCCATTCACAATAGCCACCAAAAAAATGAAATACTTAGGAATAGAGTTGCAAGGATGTGAAAAATCTCTGTGAAGAGAACTACAAACCACTGTTGAGAGAAATTAAAGAAGGCACAAGAAGATGGAAAGATCTCCTATGCTCTTGGATCAGAAGAAATAACATTGTGAAAATGTCCATATTACCCAATGTGATTTACAGATTTAATGCAATCAATTCCAATGCCATTTTTCTCAGAAATGGAAAAAACTATCCAGACATTTATATGTAATAACAAAAGACCACANAAAAAACACAAAAACAAACAAACAAAAACCCTCTGTCCCTAACTACTGTCATGTTGTAATTTGGAATTCCACTTTTATTCAAATAAATTATATACATTTAGCTTCAGAAAAGTAGAATTAAATGGCAGAAGTATGAGCCACCAGCTTCATATAAGCAGTGCTTACCAACTATCACCATCAAACTTCAAGGCTTAAAAATTTAGCTTTAGATCTTCCCTAGAAAATTGGCAGTATGAACTGGTATCAGAAGGGAAGCTCCTGTATCAGTTTTTGCCAATATCCTATCAAAAGAACAAAAATAATATTACTTATTGCACGATATAAATACATATGTATAAAGGTACTACAAAATGTTGGAGGAAAAATAGAATTAAAAGATAATACAAATCATCCCAAGAACTTTTTGACGTACCCTCTTAGAATATATGAAATAATAATAATACATAAAAATATAGACAACCAATTGTCAGAATCTGAGAAAACAAAACCATTGTCTATATTGACAGTAGAGCTAGATTAAGAAAATAAAGACCATTAACTTTTTATGACATATTGATAGACACAGCTATTTTCAATGAAATGGATATAGGCAGGAATTTTTCCCTCAATATTGGCCTCCTGAATAGAGATTCAAGGGATCAAGAAATTATATATGATCCTTTACTGCAAAAATGTCCCTTTTAGAGGTGGCCAAAATACTAATATATCTATTAAATTAATTTCACCTGTAGAATATAAGAGCACAAGGAATAAATGAGAAAAGTGAGGGAGGTATTATATACACACACACTCTTTTTATTTTTTTTAAAGATGACAGTTAAGGGGATCTTAACCCTTGACTTGGTATTGTCCGCACCATGCTCTAACAAGTGAGCTAACTGGTCATCCCTATATAAGGACCCAAACCCTTGTCCTTGGTGTTATCAGCACCACACTCTCCCAAGTGAGCCACAGGCCGGCCTTTACATTTGATACATTTTAACTTGAAGATATACCTTATGACACTGACTAATCATTTTAGTCAGTGTCAGAAATGGAAAAAAAAAAAAAAAAA
>NW_007731171.1:151609-161981 GCF_000696425.1 Galeopterus variegatus
TGGAAAAAACTATCCAGACATTTATATGTAATAACAAAAGACCACACATAGCCAAAGCAATCCTAAGCAAAAAAATAAAGCTTGAGGCATAACACTACCTGACTTTAAACTATACAGCAAAGCTATAATAACAAAAACAGCATGGCACTGGAATAAAAACAGACACACAGATCAATGGAATAGAATAGAGAACCCAGAAATGAACCCATACACCTACAGCCTTCTGATCTTTGACAAAGGCACCAAGTCTACACACTGGGGAAGAGACTGCCTCTTCAGCAAATGGGGCTGGGAAAAATGGATATTCATATCTAGGAGAATGAAACTAGACCCGTACTTCTCACCATACACCAAAATCAACTCAAAATGGATTAAAGAATTAAATATACATCTTGAAACAATAAAATTCCATAAAGATAACATAGGGGAAACACTCCAGGAAGTAGGAGTGGGTATAGACTTCATGAATATGACCCCATAGCACAGGCAACCAAAAGAAAAATAAACAAATGGGATTCTACCAAACTAAAAAGTTTCTGCACAGCAAAAGAAACAATCCACAGAATGAAAAGACAAGCAACAGAGTGGGAGAAAATATTTGCAAAATATACATCTGACAAAGGATTAATATCCAGAATATAAAGGAATTCAAACCACTTTACAGCAAAAAAACCCCCAAATATCCCAATTAAAAAATGGGCAAAGGAGCTGAATAGGCATTTCTCAAAGGAAGATATAGAAATTGCCAATAAACACATGAAAAAATGTTCAACATCACTCAGCATTCAGGAAATGCAAATCAAAGCCACTTTGAGATACCATCTCACTGCAGTTAGGATGGGTAATATCTAAAAGACTGAGAATGATAAATGCTGGCATGATTGTGGAGAAAAAGGAACTCTTATACACTGTTGGTGGGACTGCAAAGTTGTTCAGCCTTTATAGGAGATGGTATAGAGGTTCCTCAAACACTTACAGATAGATCTACCATAGGATCCAGCAATTCCACTGTTGGGTATATACCCAGAGGAATGGAAACATCATGCCAAAGGGATACCTGTAATCCCATGTTTACTGTGGCACTATTTACAATAACCAAGAGTTGGAACCAGGCCAAATGTCCATCATCAAGTGAGTGGATAAGGAAATCTGGAAACATCATGCCAAAGGGATACCTGTAATCCCATGTTTACTGTGGCACTATTTACAATAGCCAAGAGTTGGAACCAGGCCAAATGTCCATCATCAAGTGAGTGGATAAGGAAATCGTGATATAGCTACACAATGGAATTCTACTCTGGTATAAAAAAGAATGAAAAACTACCATTCACAATAACATGGATGGACTTAGAGAAAATTATATTAAGTGAAAAAAGCCAGGCACAGAAAGAAAAATACCACATGTTCTCACTTATTTGTGGGAGTTAAAAATAAGTAAATAAATAAATATACAAACAAATAAAGGGTGGTGTGGCGAGAAGACATAACAATGACAACAATTCCTTGAACTTGTTAAGACAAGTGAACAGATATGAGGTAGTGGGGAGTGGGAGCGGAGTGGGTGGAAAGAGGAATGGGTAAAGGGACACGAAAATCAAGTACACTATATATTGAGAAGTTATAATAAAAAATAAAAAAAAGAAGTACACATGAACTACACATATATATTCATTCATTCTCTAAACAAAATTTATAAAAATCATGTCATATGTAAAGAATGTTTAGGCACTGGGGATACCGCAATGAATTAAACAGAGTCCTTTATACTACAGAGGTAGTGACAGAAGACAAATAAATAATAAATAAATTAATTTAATGGCAGGTGGTGATAAGTGTTATAAATAAAAAATCAAAATCATTTCAAAACTTAATATATAGTTACAGTAATCATGACAGCATAGTATAGTCTAAACAGAATTAGATCCATGCAAATATATCAACTAATATTTGACAAAAGGGAAAAAGCAATTAAATGAAGAAAGAATAGACTTCTCAACAAATGGTGCTGGAACAAGTGGATATCCACATGCAGAAAACAATGAGTCTAGATACAGATTTACATTTTCACAGAAATTCACTCAAAATGTGCCCTAGATATAACGGTAAAATGCAAAAATACAAACTTTCATGAAAAAATTACAGGAGGATATCTCAGTGACCTTGGTTTTGGCAATGAGTTTTATACACTACACTAAAAGTATGATTCATAAAAAAAATGATAAATCAACTTTATTAAAATTGAAAATTCGTGCTCTGTGAAGAACACCATCAAGAGAATGAAAAGATAAGGCATACATTGAAAGAAAATATTTGTAACACATACCTGATAAAGGACTATTATCTAAAATATATGAAGACTATTTAAAACTCAATAATAAAAATGTTTAAAAGCAGTTAAAAATTGACAAAATTTCTGAAAAATGTGTCACCAAAAAAAGATATACTGATGCCAAATAAGCATACAAAAACAAATGATCGAAATCATTTGCAAGTAAGTGGGGATTGAAATTTAAATCTAGTTACTACTACACACCTATTAGAATGACTAAAATCCATGAAGTGAGAATTTCAAATGCTGACATGTTTGTGGAGGAACAGGAAATCTCCTTCACTTCTGGTGAGAATGTGAAATAGTATAGCCACTTTGGAAAACTATTTGGAAGATTTTTAAAAGAGTTAAACATAGTCTTTTTGCAATGATGGATATGTGACATTATGCACTTATAAAATCTATACAACTTTACATCAAGGTTTACAAAGAGTGAACATTAATGTATGCAAATTAAAAGAAAATTATTTAGGAGGTGGGGGCTGAAAGGATGGCTTCAGGAAGAAATGCAGACTGTGACAGGAGAATCAAACTCTATTACAAATGCATGAAACAACCTCAGTAAAGGAAGTTGGAGGAAAAGGTGCTGACCTAAGTAACTGTGGAAAAGATTGAATGGAAAAGGAATCACATATGCCCTGTAGTTTAGTTAATAAAGTTGTTTCCTACAAAGGTATGGGCTGACAATTCTCATGCTGGTATATTTTTGTCCTGAAACTGAACAATGAAATAAATAGATGACAGATGTTGGCAATTAGGTATCTTCCTGTTGTTGGAATTTACAGATGATCAAGAGGAGATTAGCCATGATCCATGTAGAAATGGATAAGAGTTGGAGACATCATTATAAACTCGTAATTTAATACAGATATAGATGGCTACACATTGAAACATATGCACAAGTTAGTGTACACACATATATATTATTTACTCTGTCAGCTGAGATGGCCTAGAAGCAATGCCACCACGTACCAATGAACTCACCTATAACCCGTATCTTGGTTTTTAATACCATTTTTCAATAAAAGGAACCAAGACTCTTGGAGAAATAGCTGATTCTAGGACTAGAGCAGAAGATATGTGAGATGAGCCTGGACCATCTTGTAGTGCCAGAAATTAAAGCAGTGCTTAAAACACACACACACGCAAACAGCAAAACAAAACCACTTCATTGATGGGGGTATGTTAAAGAAACACAGGATGAAAGAACTTCCAATGATGGAAGCTGGAACAATTTGAGCAGCAAAATAAATAAAATATGGTATTATGGCTCAATGGATGAAATAAGTATCCGTAAGTTTATACTGAAATAAATAAATGATCAAATCAGTAAATAATTGTGGAAGAAGGGACAAATCTCTCTTAAAAATAAATTTTAAATAACTTACGTGAATACTATGTTCTGAATGAGGAAGAGTATAAATCGCCACTTCCTAAGTGTGGGATGCACATAGTAACTTCCTTCCAAAAATCATAGTATGGAAATTGGAAGAAATGAGTAAGTTTACAGTGGAGTAACCTGACAAACACTATCTCAGCCAGGTGATAAAGACTAATATCAACAATATTAAAACAAGGATAGTAGGTACCCTTGATATGATATGATGAAAATGGCATGTTACCTGTGTGGTCTTCCTTCCCAGCCCATAAATGCCCACTTTAATCAGAAAAAAAAAAAAAAAATCAGACAAATTCCAATAGAGGGGCATCCTACAAAATATCTGACCAGCACCACTTAAAACTGTCAAGGACATTAAAAACAAGGAAACTCTGAAAAACTGTCTTTTCCAAGTGCAATCCAAGAAGACATGACAACTAAATGAAATATGGTATCCGGAATAGAATCCTGGAAGAGAAAAATATATTATATGTAAGTTAAGGAAATCTGAATAAACTATGAATTCTAGTTAATATACGAATACTGGTTCATCAATTGTAAAACATACTGTACTAATGTAAGATGCTAATAATAGACAAAACTGGGTGAAGAATATAGTGGAGTATTTTACATTATCTTCTCAAGTTTTCTGTACATACATCTAAAACTGTACTAAAAATTAAGTCTAAGAGAAATAAAGCCAGTTGAATGAAGAGAGGATAATTTATGCATGGGGAGAGGTACTGTTTTCAATATTGTGACCAAAGAGAGCCTCTCTTGCTTATGCTGACCTATGAGCAGAACCTAAAGGAAGATAAGGAGCGAGCTATGAGGATTTCAAAGGGAACAGAATTCCAGAGAAAGGGACCAGAAAAATCCAAATACTTGGTAGGGAGGTCGGGGAGAGAGGATGTTTATGGCAGAAGTCTTCAAGTCACAGAAAATACAAATGTGCACCTATAACTGGGTGAACAAGAAGAGATTTATAGACAATGAGGTCAAAGAGGTAGCAGGCTTTGAGAGTGTTGCAAGTCATAAATTGTATTAACCTTTAAAATATATAAATCCCTGGAGGGTTTGTGGCAGAGGACGGTTATGGAATAACTTAAACGTTAAATGAGTAACTCTGGTTGCTACCTCAAAGATAAGCTTTACAGGACAAGATATGAGGCAGAGAAAATTGTGAAAAGGTGATTAAAATAATCCTGGTAAAAAAAAGAAAAGAAGAAAAGATAGGGTCAAATGAATGGAAGTGGCGGAGTTAAGGATGAATCCAACAACAGATTAGAGCTGTCACTTACTAATGAGAGACACTAGAGGTGTCCAGGTTGTGAGTTAAAATAGAAAGTCAAGATTTTGATTTTGAACATGTTGAGACCAATATGCCCTATTTAACATCCAAGTTGAGAATATGCATTTGAATAATCGAGTCAAATTTGCAGGAGTTCTCTCAACTGGACTTATCACATCCAAGTTGAGAATATGCATTTGAATAATCGAGTCAAATTTGCAGGAGTTCTCTCAACTTGACTTATATTGAGATCTATTATGTATTCCACAGCTCTTAAAGATATGAGAGTGGTTGAAAGTGCACATTACATAAAAAGTAATACAGTTCCAGTTTCAATGAAAGTCAAGAAAATTCAAATTTTTAAATTAAAGTTTGAGGTTACAAGATTTGATATTTGCAAAATATTTTACTTAAAATATTTGGCAACATATTTCAGCAAAAGTGCTGGTAAAACCCAAGCAGAAACAAGGACAGTATTCAGTGCAGTTATGGGGGTAATAAGATGAGCACAGTTGTTGGTAGAAAGAAGAAAACCAAAATAATAAATTGAATATCATTAACAGAGTAAAATGCATACAATTTTTCTTCAAAATAATTTAGCAATATTTTTGAAAGGTCTTAAAACTGTTTATAGTGTTTGACTAAGTAAGTGAAATTCTAGAAGATGTCATAAGAAATTAGATATTTGAAAGAGAGGTTTGTGTAGAAGTAAGTATGTTTATCAAACAATTACTTATTATTACATTTATCAGAAATTTTGTTTGCCTTTTCAGATCTAACCTCAGGTCTTCACTCTGCTTAATGCTGCAGAAGATAAACCTCCAAGAACTGAATCCCCGGATTCACCAGTGCTGGGTTGGGTTTAGCTAGTGGGAAGCACAGCAGAAGATCAAGAGTAGGAGGAGAAAGAGATTTATTTTTCTCAACACAGCATCTCTGAGAGTTGGCTGCTTTTCTCTGCAATGAGCCACAGCTCCTTTCAGATGGCATCATGCTCAAATAACGGGATGCTTTCACTGGAGTAGTATTAACTCCCATTCTGTTTCCCTTCAGGCCCAGGCTGGGTAACAGATTCTTGCTGTTACAAACACCTGCTGTATGAAACTAGATATCATCCCTAGTGAGTTCCCTTAACTTTGCCCACACCCTCTACTAATCCTTCCCAATTATTGCATTTGAGCATGTCATCTGTTTCCTGCAAGCACCCTGACAGAAACAGGGGAGGGAAAGTTGAAAATGAGCTAAATGTCTAAGAGTAGGAGAAGGGTAGATAAATCATGCAACTTATATCAAATACAGTATCATATAATGTAGTCATCAAAAAACTATGTAATTATTCTTTCACCAAATGTATCTAAAGTGCTTAATCTTTTTCTAGGCATTTTTCTAGGTAAACAGAGCATCAGCCTCCTCGGGGAGTTTAAATTCTAGGAACGCAGTCTACATACCTTACAAGAAAGAGTTTATGACATATCCCTAAATATATAACAAAAGTTTAGGACACATTCCTAAATAGAATACTGCTATTACAAGTCATTTATTGGATAATATTTAATCTACTGAGAAAATGAAAAAAAAAAATTATACCAAATTTTTATTCAATGGAAAAACTTATAAATTTTCAGCCTGTAATTTCATGTCAGATTTCAGCATCAGAAACGCAAATCACAATCTGTCAGATGCAAGTTAATGAGTGTCTCACATGAGCCATCCTACACTAAGTACTTCTCACTTAAGAAAAGACATAGAGTGTTAAGAATTGTCCATATTTAAAACTGTATTAGATTTGACAGAGCTTCTCTCTTGAGTTAACTATAGTATAGAAAGCAATAGTTCAGACCAAACTGTTGGCCAGCTTATGCCTGTGGGTAAAGGGAGGAGAGAATGGGATTGGGTGTGTGTGACAATATTGAGGAGAGAAAGAAAAATCAAATAGCTATGGAAGGGAAAATTATGAAGGAAACAGGCAAGCATGTATAATAATTTCCACAGTAGAGATACAGATGATAAGCAATACATTAATCAAATATTTAAGAGACTACTATGAATTTTTAAAAAGGAATTTCAACATTTTTTGTTTTAATGAAATTTTTTGTCATTCTGGTAACAGAATGATGTTATGAAGTAAAAATTAAAAAACAAGATATATAGTATTACAGAGGAAAACAATTTTATTAAAATACAGCTATAAGATATTACTAAAAAAAACAGATGTGGTAAAATAATACATGTACTTCTTAATTAATGACATTAATAACAAGATCCAGCAACAGATCTTATCATTGCCAAAATTTCAAAGTAATGAACACACAAGTTATTTAGTATGATATTTCATTTCTACTGATGAAAGAGTCACAGACACTTCTAATACTGCTGTGGATTGATACCCATGATCACAATTGAGGGATATAATACATTTCAACTAGATAGTACAAAAATTGATGTAATGTTTTGCAGTTAAAATTTATGAACATCATGTTAAGAATCCTTAAGACAACTTTCAGAAAAGAAGGTAACCTAAGTTTTTAAAAAACTATGTTATTTTACATAGACATTATAGATGCAGAACAGAAGAGTAGAATGAACAATAAATCTGGAGTGAAGAGATGTGGATAAATATTCTGAGTTTGTCACTCTTAATGAGTTTGTATGCATTTATTAACTAGGTTTTATTTTTATTATGTCTAAAATGGGAATCATAGGCTTACTTTTTAAGGAAATAAAATAATTGCATAAAATGAGGTGTATAGAAAGAACCTGAAATACTAGATCCATAATATATAAGTATAGTCTTACTTTCCTCAAACTGAAACTATTGATTAGATCATGATATAATTATATTCTGTAAAGGGGCAATAAACAATGTGTAGTTACCTAGGAAACTATAAATGAGATTTGAGAAGGTGACAGTAAATTATTGCATTAACCATTTTAAAAGCATAAGCACATTCATAGTTTATAATAAGTATTAATATGATTATGTAGTAGATGCTGAGTTACCCTATACAGATCCCATTTACCAAGCCAGTTCACAAACTTTAAGCCCCAGACAATTATCACTCATAGTTTGTAATACCATTACAAACAACTGTATATTCCACCTTTGCCAAGACAGGAATAACTGGTGCTCTGTCTTATTAACCCAGAATTGACACACATCAATTCCACTAACTTTTTATTGACCAAATCGAGTTACCTCATCTTACTTCAAAGTCATTGGTGGAGTATCCTCTTACCATGTACTCAGAAGTTAGCAATATCTGGTAAATAACAGGAATGATCATGATGGCTCATTTTCTAGTTACCAACTATGAGGCTGATTCCTCCTCCTGGAGAAAAATATTCAAGAAGGCAACTCACAAATCACATCTAGTCTTCTTATTAAGTTCATGTTGAGGGGCTTGATAGTGTGCACGTTGAGCAAATGTGTGTTTAGGATGGGGGGTAATAATCATAGGGTGAGGTTGGGGGTCACACTCAGTAGTCTCTATATCAGGTCCAGAGGAATCATCTCATGACCAAACCATCTAAAAGAGTGTATCTGCTCCCCCACATGCAATGAAAAGGTGTGACAAGGGGCAATAGAAGCACAATAAATGATTTTCTTCTGAAAGAAGAAAAGGAAATGCACAGCAGCTATGGCAATTTTGAAATCTTTTTGCAGGACCTCCTAACTGGAGAGTGGAGAATTGGGCTGTAAGTAGACCTAATTCTTTAATTCTGCTTCCTGCGAGGGCCCCCCCACTCTAGTGTTCTGTGTGGCCTTCTATCTTTTTAAATTCTTTTATTTTCATTAATCTCATCATCATCCACCAAAGAAAGCAGTAGATAGTTTGTATACACTGCTTGAGAGTAGAACAGATTTCTCAACTGGCTTACTGGCTGTGGAAGTTGATGGCCCCAGGATCAATGTAATCTCAGTATGATCCAGACGTTTTTGGTCTAGGCTGGTGGTTTCTTTGGCAGGAATACTCTCTTAGAAACTAAATGTCTCCTTAAGTGTTTGACTCCAGTCAGTTTCATGTGTCAACAGACATGCCACAGAGACGGTATCTTTTTAAACACAGATTTTCTATATGTATTTTCTATAAATTTTAGATTTATAGAATTATAAATTCTTAGATTTTGTATATTTATTTATTTATTTTACTACTGCTCCTCAGACCCTGCTGTGTCTACTTGATTATGGTTTCTTTGGGCTTATTGAGCCTTACTGGGTGAGCCACAGCTTTAACTTGAGGCATTTTGTCCAAGTAAAAGGATTTACTGAAAACTAAACCCTTAGCAGGGTCCTTACTCTTACTTACATAAGCCATTCAGAAGTTTAAAAATAGGTGTAACTTCCATTCTCTTGATTTGCTGTTTTCTACAGGACTGTCAATCATCCATTTGCACTCGAAGGTATTCTTTTTATTATAATTATTTTGTTGAAATACACTCATACATAACAAAACATCACTTTTCTCAACAATCTAAGTGGACAGTACATTATTGTTAACTGCTGCAGCAGTTCTCTAGAACTTTTCACCTTGCATAACTGAAACTGTACAAGCATTGAAGAGCACTTACACCTATTTCTCCCTCCCCCAGTTCCTGGTAACCACCTTTCTACTTTTTGCTTTTATGAATCTGAGTACTTTAAATACCACATATAAATGGAATCATGCAGTATCTGTCCTTATGCTAAGGGAAATAAGCCAGTGACACACAAAGGTTTTGCTATTTCTAGTTTTTATCAAGGAAGGTCAGAAAAAGTTACCTCTTTTCCTCACCCAGCCAGTCTCTCATGCATGCCCCATCACCACTCTCTTACATTCTTACCAGCGATCTGTCAAAAGGCTCTCTGAATTTATCCCCTTTCTTGAAAATACAGCCATAGCGATAAACGCACCTTACTAATATTCTGTTTTCCCACATTTTCCCCTGGGGCTACACATGCCTTCTGTCAAGGATCTGCCTTCCCATTTATCACACATGATAGTTTTGCCAAATTTGGCACCCCTGCATAAGATGGATCCCCATCTTTTGAGAATCTGAGAAGGTTTTCTTCACTGCTTGATGGCCAGGCCTTAAGCTAATGCTACAAATTTTATAAATTTGTAAAGATAGCATATCACTTCTGGTAGGTAGATATTTATGCAGCAGTAGCAATGGGCTGGGTTATGCTGTGGCAACAGACCACACTCACATCACAACGACTTTAAAGCAAATATTCATTATTTCTTTATGCAGCAGTAGCAATGGGCTGGGTTATGCTGTGGCAACAGACCACACTCACATCACAATGGCTTTAAAGCAAATGTTCATTATTTTTCTTCAGTCTATATGACCACTGTGGTTTTCCTGGGAGGCAGTGTAAAACTTTATCATCAGG
>NW_007731171.1:163343-164973 GCF_000696425.1 Galeopterus variegatus
TTGGCAAACATCATTTACTGGAGGTTATATTAATGGCAAGAGAATGGTTGGCATTAATGAGTACTATATGATTGGGACAAATTAAGTATATGGGAACAAAACTGTAGCACCCCCTTTACTTGGTGATATCCAGTTTTAAATAAATCATTAAGAATCAGGTGTTGGGATAAAAATATATGCTGTAAAATTATTAATTAGATCTTAGAAAAATAAGAGTGTAACTGGTTTTGTGAAAGATGGTGCTGTGCACAAGGACAATTTAACATTTAGATCAAGATAACAGCCACAGCAAATGCATAACCTTAAAATGTGCATGATAATCAAATATCCACTGTTCTACCTTTGGCTCCCACCCTGCTAACAGGGTGGATCTTAACCACAGTTTCCTACAGAGAAAGTTCACAAGATAACTTCAAGACAATGAAGGGATGATTTGCATCTGATAAACCTGATTCCAGGAAAAAGCAAGAATTGATCACCTAAGACGTGCTGATCTCTAAAAAAAGTTTCCTCCCTGCTTTATGGACTATTGATTTAAGCTTGCTGATACAATAANTCTAAATAAAAGGCATTGTCTCATGCTCTACTGTGCTCCAGCTGCAACATGCTGACAGCACACAGAGAGAGAATGTGAATATTGATGCGTTGAGGTCTCTGTCTGTGTTTGTTATTTTCGCCAACCCTCCCTCTCCCTTTTCAAGTACCCACAACTCGACTGGAGCAGGTCTCCGGCAAGAAGAGAAGGAACCTGGAGAATCCCATGGCCGTTAAGCCTTCCACAGAGAAGAGAAACACTCTCCTGCATTCACATTTCAATGAGCAAAGAGAATCCAATGGTTATGTCTAAATGCAGAGGTAGGGGAGAAGTATAATCGAGTCTTATGATGTGTTTAGGTTAGAAAAGGCCAGAAGTATTTTTTCAACAGTTCTGAAGATTGCTCCAGTAGCATATGAAAGTGCTTGCTGCAGGCTGAATTGTGTCCCCTCACCTAAAAAAACAGATATATTTAAGCCTCAACCTCTAGCACCTGTGAATGTGACCCTATTTGGAAATAAGATCTTTGAAGATGTAATCATGTTAAGATGAGGTCGTCCTGAATTAGAGTGGGCCCTTATCCAATATGACTGGTGTCTTTAGAAGGGAAGAGACACAGACACAGACGCAGAAGGAAAATGACCACGTGGAGAAGGAGGCAGAGATTGTACCACAAGCCAAATTACCAGAAGGTAGAATAGACAAAGAAAGATGCTTCACTATAATCTTTGCAGGGTGGATAACCCTACCAACATTTTATTTTAGATTTTTAGTCTCCAGTAATGTGAGAGAATAAATTTCTATTGTTTTCAAGACCTAACACTTGAAATTGTTTGGAAAAGCTGTGCTACTTCCTTGTTGTATAACTTTTGGCAAAGCATTTATCTCTCTCTCTGCCTCAGTTTCTCAATTTTTTTCCTAATTTGCAAAATGGGGTTAGTTGTAATGAAAATAAGACTCATAGGGTTGCTGCTAATTCTTTTAAAAGGTTTAGAAAAGTGTTCAATTAAGGTTAGCTGGTTTTTTTTTTTGTCTTTTTGTCTTTTTCCGTGTCCGGCAAAGGATTGCAACCCTCAGTGTTGCCCCCGTACCGGA
>NW_007731171.1:166743-168164 GCF_000696425.1 Galeopterus variegatus
AAAAACACCAGCAAAATTTCATTTACATTCTTGAGCTGTACTGTGAAATAAGCTCTATGAGATCAATAATAAAGATTTCTTGGCACTGATGCCAATTTAAATGTTACTATAGCAATCACCATGGTAATGTTTTCAATTAGCAGTACACAGTCTCTGGAATAACATGAGTCTAGTGTACTATTTGGCAACTTCATAATGGATTTACGGATTATTTAATTCAGCCAAATAAAATCTAAAAAGACCAAAATATCAAACAAAAAACAACCGTAAAATTATCCATAAGTTTCACAATTGAAAAAATACTCTAAACTTTGAAAATATTTAATGTAAAAATTCATTAGCATGTTTCCCTTTGTAAATCACATATTAGAGCATAAAGTACAGTTAGAAAGAACATCTCCCTAATATCTTGACAGCAAACACTGATTTTAAACATTCAGGGTTTATTTCAGCTGGAAATGTACCTGAAAATGAACAACTGCCTAAGATGTATGCACGGTTATTGTTAAAACCTGTGGGAGAGCAAGAGAAAAAGGAAGGCGATGCTGATAAACACATAATAGTTATTTATGATTGTTNAAGCCCAAACTAATTAAAATATCATGTCTAAGACAGTGTATTAAAGTTGGCCTGGTGTAATTTATTGGGAAACATATATATACACACACTAAATATATACATCATACACACACACCATATATCTATATCTATATAGATAGATGATAGATAGATAGATAGATGATAGATAGATTTATAAGAAAAATTATTAAGGAATAAATTATTCATAGGTTGAACCAATTAATAGGATAATTATTATGGGTGATTTCCTTTCTAAAAGTATTTCTATGATAGACTTTACTAAGTCAAAACTGATTAAAATATCATGTCTAAGACAGTATAGTAAAGTTGGCCCTGATATAATTTATTGGGGAACATATATATATACACTGAATATATAAACCATATATATATATACCATATATCTATATCTATGGATATATATAGATATAGATATAGGTATGGATTTATAAGAAAAATTATTAAGGAACAAATTGTTCGGAGATTTAACCAATTATACTTCCAGTTCTTGGAATGTAATTATTGTTGGTTTATACAAGGACCTTTTCTTGTTTATTTTATTTTTATCTTCATCTGCCCCTTTCAATTTCCCAATTCCCCGAAGAGTTTTCCAGTTTATAAGAACCTGTGAAACCAAAGTATTTTACAATAAAAAAAATAATTATCCTTATAATATCCCCAGAGGTTAATGTAGAACTATGATCTCATTTTGTAGGAGAAATAATGACCCAAGAGTTAAAGTGACTCAGTGTGTTCAGTGTGTGCTTTGCAAAACTGGGCCGTAATAGAACACGTGACTTAAATGGGCTATTTCCACAATTTGAACATGTTATCTTTCACTT